>NC_133331.1:35055906-35355906 GCF_042186555.1 Aquarana catesbeiana
CCGACAGCCCCTACGATAGCCCTTTTTACCGCTTGCTATACCATAAAATCCTTCGTACAATCCCTACGACCCAAAAACTTGAACAAAAATGCCAACCCTGCCAACTTACTATTCAACACTGACCCCGGCACTCCCTCCTCCACATTCTGACCTATTAAATACAACACCAAGAACCCGTCATCACCCTCAGCTACTGCACCACCCAAACTACGAACCAGACTGAACCACTCCTCCCAAACCCTCGAATACACCGATTAGGTAACCTCACTTACCAACCGCCGAATCAGCGTCGCGGTCACATCTGCCTTGGCAATGACCTTATTCTGATATGCAGGAAAACGGATCTGTGTGTTTCCCCAGTCACACAGTCCCCCATACAGTTATAAAACACAATAACAGTGAATATTTTTAGCACTGATTACTGTAATAATGTCATAGGTTTCCAAAAAAGTGTCAAAAATGTCACTTAGGTGTCCTATCTGTCTCAATGTTGCAGTCCCTCTGAAAATCGCTGATCACCGCCATTACTAGTACTAAATAAATAAATAAAAATGCCATAAATCTATCCCCTATTTTGTAGACACAATAACTTTTGCACAAACCAATCAATTTACGCTTATTGCAGTTTTTTTTTTTTTTTTCTTACCAAAAATATGTAGCAGAATACATATCGGCCTGAACTGAAGAATACATTTCTTTTTTTTTTTTAGAAATGTATTATAGCAGAAAGTAAAAAATTTTTTTTTTCAAAATTTTCGCTCTTTTTTTGTTTATAGTGCAAAAAATAAAAACTGCAGAGGTAATCAAATACCACCAAAAGAAAGCTCTATTTGTGGGGAAAAAAGGACGTCAGTTTTGTTTGGGTACAGCATCGCACGACCGCGCAATTGTCAGTTAAAGCGACGCAGTGCCGAATCGCAAAAAATGGCCTGGTCAGGAAGTGGGTAAATCCTTCCAGGGCTGAAGTGTGCCCGTGGTGCGCGGCGATTGGTGGTGTGTCAGTCTGACACACCGTATCTCCAATCCTGGTAAAGAGCCCCTGTCGGAGGCTCTATACCACGTGATCAGCTGTGTCCAATCACAGCTGATCACAGTTTAAACAGAAAAAGTCGGCTTTTCCTCTATCGCGTCTGACGTCTGAGTAGAGGAGAGCCGATCGGCTGCTCTCCTGACAGGGGGGGTCTGCGCTGATTGATCATCAGCCCAGCCCTGCTGAGGAAGCCCACCCAGGACCACCATGGATGCCTCCATGACCACCAGGGATGCCAATCAGTGTCCATAAATGATGCCAATCAGTGCCCATAAATGATGCCAATCAGTGCCCATCAGTAATGCCTGCCAGTGCCTCATCAGTGGTGCCTATCGGGGGGAGAAAAGAGGGAGGAGTGTGGAAGATAAACAAGGCTTTTTTTTTTTTAAATAAAAATTAAAAAAAAGGTAAACAAGGCTTTTTATTTATATTTTTTACCAAAAAAATAGTTTTTTTACATTTGTGTGGGAAATGTTTTATAGCAGAAAGTAAAAAATGTTGTTTTTTTTTCAAAATTGTCGCTCTTTTTTGTTTATGGCGCAAAAAATAAAAACCGCAGAGGTGATCAAATACCACCAAAAGAAAGCTCTATTTCTGGGGAAAAAAAGGCCATCAATTTTGTCTGGGTACAACATCGCACGACCGCGCAATTATCAGTTAAAGCGACGCAGTGCCGAATCGCAAAAAAATGGCCTGGTCAGGAAGTGGGTAAACCCTTCCTGGGCTGAAGTGGTTAAAAAGAGAAAAAAGAAAAAAACCTCAAAAAAAGGGAGGGGGCAGGAGAAAAGAGGGAGGAGTGTGAAGATAAACAAGCCCTGATGAAAGGGGAGTGGTGTTGCCACCAATAATTAAAATGATCTTGGTCCTTTTTTTTTTTCCTATTTCGGTCTGGCTCTTCTTGCTGTAGTTCTATGGTTTGCGCAATAAAAAAAAAAATGACAGGACTTCTAACCTTCTTTCCTAAATCGAAAATAAGTGCTGCTTTAGATCCCCTGTAAACCAAAGAGAACAACAAAGCTGGCGACCTACAGCCAAGGACAGATCGGGAACATAATCACCGTTCATGCAAAACAAGAAATATAAGCAATTACAGGACACAAAATGTAGCAGTTCACGTCTGTATTTTATGTGTGCAAAATTGGCATCTGTTTACGTCCTTCCAGGAAGGACTCATTAGGGCTTTTGAATCTGCTGTCGCTTCTTAGAAGTGGCAAACCATTTGTGTCATCGGTTGTACGGCTCGCAAACAAGCTTAAAAATTTATATACAGCCCAGTTTCTGCCAGTTTGGTCTGCTCAAGTTTGATGAATATACCACAACAATCCAGAATAGCCTGTGGCCATGCTTCAACATCCTCTGCTTTCCACATTATAAATTATATATTGAGATTTGATCCAGTAAGTTTTGTGTGCTCTGAGTTTTGCGGGAAATTTTTCATACTCTTAAAATTGGACATGGCATTAAAATTCATATTTAACATGAATCGACAGAACACATGTCAGCATTGCCAAATCACTTTATTATATTGGCTAATAAAATACATCATGTAATAAGTAAAACAAAACTGCTGCTTACAACTCTCAGCCAAGGCAGCCAGGATCATGTGATCTCTATAACCAATCATAACTGCAGAGCGTCTATACCTGACAGCATTTACATGAAGGATGGAAGAAGCTGCCCCCCCCCACGTACAGTGCCTTGAAAAAGTATTCCTACCCCTGTCATGTTACAACCAAAAAATGTAAATGGACTTTATTTGGGATTTTATGTGGTAGACCAACACAAAGTGGCACATAATTGTGCATACCTCCCAATAGACTTGTGCACAGCGGGAAATTTTGTTTAGTTTCGGTTCCTTGTCATTCGTAAAATACATAAATTCGTTCTGTTATATTCGTTATGTTACGTTAATCTGTTTTCGGATAATTCGTTACTATTCGTAGAGTGTCGATATTCGTTATACTGAATCTTGAATCATGTCGAATTCATTCGTTATATCCGCTATAATTTCTTTCATATTGGTTGAAATTCGATATTTATGTATGTATATATATATTGTGATAATGATATGTAATTTGGAAAGTCGTTTATTTATTAAATCTATTAACACACACAATGACAATATCTCTTCTCCTCTGCTCAAATACAATACAACACCCTTCTCACTTAGTTCTCAGGAATGCAGTAATCCAACCTCCAGCACAAAATCAATCAGCTGATTGGTCTGTAAGATTTACTTTGAGTTGACCTTTTGTTTCATTAGATCTTTAGCGAATTACCGAATCATGCCGAATTCATTCATTATATCCGCTATAATTTCTTTTGTGTTAGTTGAAATTCGATATTTATGTATGTATATTGATTCGTGATAACAATTCGTAGTTTGGAAAGTTGTTTGTTTATTGAATCTATTAATGCACACAATGACAATATCTCTTCTCCTCTGCTCAAATACAATACACCATCCTTCTCACTCAGTTCTCAGGAATGCACTTTGCCAGTAATCCAACCTCCAGCACAAAATGAATCACCTGATTGGACTGTAAGATTTACTTTGAGTTAACCTTTTGTTTCATTAGATTTTTAATGAACTACTGAATCATGTCAAATTCATTCGTTATATTCGCTATAATTTCTTTCGTATTAGTTGAAACTCGTTATTTTTTTATTCGGACATTCGGATGTCCGAAAGATGCAAAATTTGGACGAATTTCGATTTGTTACCAAACGAATTTCACATGTCTATCTCCCAACATTTTGAGATGGGAATGAGTGACACCTACTAGCAAACGTATGTAGGCATAGGACACACCCCCTGCCACACCCCCTTAAAAGGAGACTTAACTGAAAAAAAAATTAAATCCACAAGGGCTTTTTTTACCATTCTTAATTACTTTATATTGGCTTTTAAAATTTACAAATGCAGCTATTTAGAATTTGGATGAAAGGTTTAGCACTGGGAAACACTTTTTGAAAGATAAAACATGCATTTTATATTCATCTATACAGATTAGACCAAAATGAGGGACAAATGAGGAGGAAAGAGGGACAGAGGGACATAAAGAAATATCTGAAAAGTGTGGCGTGCATTTGTATTCAGCCCCATTTACTCTGATACCCCTAACTAAAATCTAGTGGAACCAATTGTCTTCAGAGGTCACCTAATTAGTAAATAGAGTCCACCTGTGTGTAATTTAATCTCAGTATAAATACAGCTGTTCTGTGAAGCCCTCAGAGGTTTGTTAGAGAACCTGAGTAAACAAACAGCATCATGACGGCCAAGGAACACACCAGACAGGTCAGGGATAAAGTTGTGGAGAAGTTTAAAGCAGGGTTAGGTTATCAAAAAATATCCCAAGCTTTGAACATCTCACAGAGCACTGTTCAATCCATCATCCAAAAATGGAAAGAGTATGGCACAACTGCAAACCTACCAAGACATGGCCGTCCACCTAAACTGACAGGCCGGGCAAGGAGAGCCTTCAACAGAGGAGCAGCCAAGAGGCCCATGGTAACTCTGGAGGAGCTGCAGAGATCCACAGTTTAGGTGGGAGAATCTGTCCACAGGACAATTGTTAGTCATGCACTCCACAAATCTGACCTTTATGCAGTGGCGGCCCGTCCATTAGGGGCGCCCAGGCGCCGCCCCCTCTATCCATGCCACCCCCCTATATGAATGATGGATTGATTAGTGCATAACAGGATGCCGGGCGCATGAATTACAGAGGCGGGGTTTTTTTGAAGCACCTGATTAGAGCCATAGGTTCTAATAGGCTTCAAAATAGAGTGGGCTTGGAGCGCAGATCATTGCACTGTTGTAACACTGATCCTCAACCCGGCCATTTAGAAGCAGGTCTGAGACCCGTTTTCCGATTGGCCGATGGCTCCCAATAGGCCGCCAAGGAGGGGTCATCCTGCCAAGGAGCAAGGGAAGACGCCATTGAAGTGCTGCATAGATAGGGTAAGTGCACCAGACCCGCTGACCGACTGACGGGGGGCTTTACTGTTTGCCCCCCCCCCAAAAAAATACCACCATCCACCACCAAGCCCCCCGTCAGTTGAGGATCAGTGTTACAACAGTGCCAAAAAGAAAGCCATTTTGAAAGAAAGCCATAAGAAGTCCTGTTTGCAGTTTGCAAGAAGCCATGTGGGGGACACAGTAAACATGTGGAAGAAGGTGCTCTGGTCAGATGAGACCAAAATGGAACTTTTTGGCCTAAAAGCAAAATGTCATGTGTGAGGGAAAACTAACACTGCACATCACCCTGAACACACCATCCCCACTGTGAAACATGGTGGTGGTAGCATCATGTTGTGGGGATGCTTTTCTTCAGCAGGGACAGGAAAGCTGGTCAGAGTTGATGGGAAGATAGATGGAGCCAAATACAGGGCAATCTTAGAAGAAAACCTGTTAGAGTCTGCAAAAGACTTGAGACTGGGGCGGAGGTTCACCTTCCAGCAGGACAACGACCCTAAACATACAGCCAGAGCTACAATGGAATGGTTTAGATCAAAGCATATTCATGTGTTAGAATGGCCCAGTCAAAGTCCAGACCTAAATGCATTGAGAATCTGTAAAAAGACTTGAAAATTGCTGTTCACAGACGTTCTCCATCCAATCTGACAGAGCTTGAGCTATTTTGCAAAGAAGAATGGGCAAAAATGTCACTCTCTAGATGTATAAAGCTGGTAGAGACATCCCCAAAAAGACTTGCAGCTGTAATTGCAGTGAAAGGAGGTTCTACAAAGTATTGACTCAGGGGGGGCTGAATACAAATGCACACCACACTTTTCACATATTTATTTGTAAAAAAAAAATTGAAAACCATTTATCATTTTCCTTCCACTTCACAATTATGTGCCACTTTGTGTTGGTCTATCACATACAATCCCAATAAAATACATTTATGTTTTTGGTTGTAACATGACAAAATGTGGAAAATTTCAAGGGGTGGGAATACTTTTTCAAGGCACTGTATAAGCACTGGAGATGGTCCAGTAAGTTTTAGAGTGTTTGGAAACGTTTGTCTAAGTCTTTAGATACTTGTTGTGATGGTCATTATAAATCTCAAGTATGTGATAACCAAGTCATCACAGAGATATAAGAAGGGAACTTATTTAAATGGAGGACACACATTCAAGATTTTCAAAGAAGCATTTAGCTCAGTGCTTGATTAAAGAACTGATTAAAGTTTTGACATCTGTGCTTCTATACTTGTTGTGCACAGATTTAAGTGTATTTAAACCCAAAAGCATACATGTAATATATTGCAGGCTACTCATTCTTTAGATACAGTGGCTGGATTCATTTTCTTTTTCAGGATTTTTTTAAATTCTATTTTCACCTGGTGATTGTGTCACTAACATGCTCCTTGTTTTAGGTTGGCTACACTCCTTCCCCCCCATTGTATGTATAAGGAGCAGCCCAGCTACCCTTGAACAGCAGTAATGCCAACCTGTGGAGATTGTAGTGTAAAGCTGGCCATAGATGGATAGAATTTGGAATGAAAATTCTTAGGAAAAGTCTTAGTGTTACTAAACCCAGGACCCTGCATTCACTATATCCGGTCTCCCACAGTACACAGAACATGGCAATGCAATAGTTTTAGTAAATATAAACTGCTAAATACCTTTTCTCATCAGCAGTATATAGCAGTCTTATGGCTTCTATCAGTGTCTGGCCGAGCACCGGTTAAAGTTTGTAGGAGGAGTTTTCATTCTCCTTTGACTGTTTGACTGTCCTATGAGGCTGCACGGCCCCTTACCCTCTGCCTGGACAGTGCTGATCACCCTCTCACCCAAAAAAAAAACCTAAAAAAAAATTCTCTAGTTTTACAAACCACATTGAGCATGTACAGAGCACCTCCAATCAGATGGATTGAGGGCTGTGGAAGAAGGGGAGGATCAGAGAAGACAGTGTCAAACAGCCTTTTTACACAATGCACAGGATTAACCCTTTAGGTACATAATGAGTATAACAAGCATGCTTTACTGCACATACAGACTGATTTTACTGTTGTGGGTTTAAATACAGTTGTGCTCATACCTTTACATACCCTGGCAGAATTTATGATTTCTCTGCCATTTTTCAGAGAATATGAATGATAACACGAAAACCTTTCTTTCACTCATGGTTTAGTGTTTGGCTGAAGCCATTTATTATCAATCAACTGTGTTTACTCTTTTTAAATCATAATCACAACAGAAATTACCAAAATGACCCTGATCAAAAGTTTACATACCCCAGTTCTTAATACTGTGTATTGCCCCCTTTAACATCCATGACAGCTTGAAGTCTTTTGTGGTATTTGTAGATTCCTCTTGGCAAAAAGCTTCCAGTTCCTGTAAATTCTTGGGCTGTCTTGCATGAACTGCACGTTTGAGATCTCCCCAGAGTGGCTCAATGATATTGAGGTCAGGAGACTGAGATGGCCACTCCAGAACCTTCACTTTATTCTGCTGTAGCCAATGACAGGTTGACTTGGACTTGTGTTTTGGATCATTGTCATGTTGGAATCTCCAAGTACGTCTCATGCTCAGCTTCCTGGCTGATGAATGCAAATGTTCCTCCAGTATTTTTTGATAACATACTGAATTCATCTTGCCAACAATTTTGACCAAATTCCCTGTGCCTTTGTAGCTCACACAACCCCTAAACATTAGCGATCCACCTCCGTACCTTTCATCGTAGGCCTTGTTGACTCCTCCAAATGTAGTGTTTATGGTTGTAGCCAAAAAGCTAAATTTTGGTCTCATCACTCCAAATGACTTTGTGCCAGAAGGTTTGAGGCTTGTCTCTGTGCTGTTTAGCGTATTGCAAGTGGGATAATTTGTGGCATTTGCGTAGTAATGACTTTCTTCTGGCGACTCGACCATGCAGCCCATCTTTCTTCAATTCCCCCCTTTCCTACATCTTGAAAGAGCCACACCACATGTTTTCAGAGAGTCCTGTATTTCACCTGAAGTTATTTGTGGGTTTTTCTTTGCGTCCCGAACAATTTTCCTGGCAGTTGTGGCTGAAATTTTAGTTAGTCTACCTGACCGTGGTTTGGTTTCAACAGAACCCCTCATTTTCCATTTCTTGATTAGAGTTTGAACAGTGCTGATTGGCATTCTCAATTCCTTGGGTATCTTTTTATATCCCTTTCCTGTTTTATACAGTTCACCTACCTTTTCCCGCAGATCCTTTGACAATTTTTTTGCTTTCCCCATGACTCAGAATCCAGAAATGTCAGTGCAGCACTGGATGAAAGATGCAAGGGTCTGTTAAGAGTCCAGAAAATCATTAACCTTTTATCTTTTATACACACACATTAATTACAAGCAAACAGATCACAGGTGACGATGGTTACCTTTAATAGCCATTCAAACCCCTGTGTCAACTTGTGTGCATGTTACCATTATGATTTAAAAAGAGTAAACACAGTTGATTAATGATAAATGGCTTCAGCCAAACACTAACTATCATTCATATGTTTTGAAAAATGGCCAAGAAATCATAAATTCTGCCAGGGTATGTAAACTTATGAGCACAACTGTACACTTTAAATCCACAAATGCTTTTTTTTTTACCATTACTATTCCTTTATATTGGCTTTTGGAATTTACAAATGCAGCAATTTAGAAATTGGATGAAAGGTTCAGCACTGGTACACACAAATGTGTACGAAAATTCTCAGAACATTTTCTTAACTTTTCAATGTCGTTTGAAAGATTTTATTTGCTTTTACATTTGATTTTGGAATGAACGGACTTAACCACGAAAACCACATTGTTAGAAATTCAATCACACTATCCTTCTCCCTCAAATTTTCTTATCACTGTGTCAAAAAAAAAAAGGAATGTTGTTTTGACCCTCTAATGATTAAAAAAACTAACAAACTTTTTTAGAACCTTCTTTTTCAAAGAATTTTTGTTGGAAATTCTACCCATCTATGGCCGCCTTTACATGGACTAGTAGGTTTAGATGGACTTTACATAAGGGATTAACAAGTTGAAGCCTAATTGCAACTAAAATGTTTAAGCAAATACAAAAACTTTTATTTTTTCCTTTTGGGATAAAGATTGTTTGAGTATTCTGACAACCAAGGGTGCAGCGGCTGTCAGAATACAATACTTGAAAGGGAGCTGAATAAGAGAAATCCTTATGTGTATGCCTACCCTATTGGCAAGATCTAGCAGATCATAAAAATATGTTACATGGGAATTCATAAAAACACAGACTGCTGTGTTGACGCTACTGGCATACTGGGGTTGATTTACTACCGTAAAAGCAAATAGACTATGCACTTAGCAAAGTGCACTTGCACTCTGCCAGTACAGTTGCTCCAGAGCTTAGTAAATGAGGTAAAGCTTCACTTTGCAAAGAATACCCAATCACATCACGGGGAAAAAAAACAGCATTTTTTGCTTGCACATGATTGGATGATGGAAGTCAGCAGAGCTTCTGCTCATTTATTAACCACTTCAATGCAGGACACTTTCGCACCTTCCTGCCCAGGCAAATTTTCAGCTTTCAGCGCTGTCACTTTTTAAATGACAATTGCGCGGTCATGCTTCACTGTACCCAAACTAAATTTTTATCATTGTGTTCCCACAAATAGAGCTTTCTTTTGGTGGTATTTGATCACCTCTGTGGTTTTTATTTTTTGCTAAACGAATAAAAAAGACCGAAAATTGTGAAGAAAAAAAAGTTTTTTTTTGGTTTTTGTTATAAAATGTTGAAAATAAGTATGTTTTCTCCTTCACTGATGGGCACTGATAAGCTGCACTGATGGGCACTGATAAGGCGGCACTATTGAGGCAGCACCGATGAGGTGGCACTGATGAGGTGGCCCTGATGAGCACTGACGATGGGCACTGATAGGCGGCACTGATGGGCACTGATATGCAGCATTGATAGGTGGCACTGATATGCGGCACTGATGGGTATTGATAGGCAGAACAGATGGGCACTCATAGGTGGCACTGGTGGGCACTGTTGGGCACTGAAAGGCTGCACTAATGGGTACTTATGGGTGGCACTGATAGACGGCACTGCTGGGCACTGATGGGCAATGATAGGCAGTACTAATGAGCACTGGAAGGTGGCACTGATGGGCAATGATGGGCACTGATGGCTGGCACTGATAGATTTAACTGATAGGCATCACTGGTGGCACTGGCAGGCATTTTTCTTTGGCACTAATTGACAGCTGCCTGGGCACTTATTGGCATTTCTCTGGTGGTCTAGGGTGGCATGCCTGGTGGTCCAGTGTGGTGGCCATCCCTGGTGGTCCTAGCGGCATCCTGGTGGTCCTAGGCGGGCATCCGAGGGGGTGCTGTGCTGATAAACAATCAGCGCAGACCCCCCCTGTCAGGAGAGCAGTCGATCAACTCTCCTCTACTCGCGTCAGTCAGAGTAGGAAAAGCCGATCAAAGACTCTTCATGTTTACATCGCGATCAGCCGTGATTGGACATGGCTGATCACGTGGTAAAAAGTCTCCGTCAGAGGCTCTTTACCTAGATCAGAGTTGCGGTGTGTCAGACTGACACGCCGCAACAACAATCGCCGCGATGCGCGCCCCCGGCTTGTTATCCTGAAAGACGCCATATGATGTTCAGTCAGCATATCGCAACCACTTTGCCGACATAATTTTGTTATATGGCGGGCGGCAAGTGGTTAAGCTCTGGAGCAACTAAACTTCCAGAGTGCAGCTGCGCTTTGCAAAGTGCAGAGTTTATTTGCCTTTAGTAAATCAACCCCACTGTGACTATATGTCACTTTTGCTTTTTCCTATAGTTCTGCTTTAAACACTTAATATTTGAGTTCCAGAATAATCCAGACTGCCACTGGTTCTCTTTAAATCTCCCTAAAAAGTTTATACTGAGATCCAGTTTCATTAAATCCCACCTAAGCTTTTGTAACCTTCAGTTTATTTTAAGATTAAGAGGCAGAGTCCTACTCTAAAGAATTATCTAGCAATAGCAGCAGGTTGAAGAAGCCGGTAAATCACTTCAACCAAGCAACCTAAAACCATTCATTTTATTAGACCTCATAAAAGGTCCACAGTACGGGGAAAGTGAAAATAAATCTGGGGCATTCTCTTCATCACACAATGGCTGCTCAGTTAAAAAAAAAGAAGGTCTTGGAGTTTCTGAAATTCCAATAAGACCAATGCATTATGTTATCAAGAATCAAATTGGCAATTTTGACACAACACACTAATAGCACAAAGTCTTTGTTAAAAAAGAAATAAATTAGGGAATGGAAAAAAAAATAACCTTGTGTAGAAGGTTGAACATTTATGTGCTACTGAGTTGCTGAAACAAGAACATTGGCTTTTTAAAAATGGCTGCGGATGTGAAAAGAAAATTTCAGATACGCAAAATGCTGTTATGCATCATTTATTAAAAGACTGAATATCTTATAAGATCCTGTAAGGGTGGAAGGAGATATCGTAGTCAGCAATCTACGGAGAGTGTGTGAGTGTCAATAGATTTATTACTGGCTAACTCTGTGGTTGTACAATGATACTTCTGAGACAAAATTAGTGGGAGGGTGAAAAGATTGGAATTGTTTTTTTTTTCGACTGGCCTTGAAGTTGAAAAATAAATATATTTTCAAATAGTGATAATGGCCACCGAGTACCTGTAAGTTATTTTCTTCTATTGCTCATCCTGTTTTATTTCTGCCATTGTTGTATATGTATTGTGAGTTCAAGTACTGGATTTCACTTAGGGTGGCTGCACGATTTGTGTATACTATAAATAACATAAAAGAAAATGTAAAAGTAAAAAAACCTTTTATTTTGTTTCAGATAGAGTGGATAGAAATTTGAACATCTGCGCTTGAACTTTGAACATTTTTTTCTTTGGCTGTCTGTGCCCCCATTAGGGAGAATCATCATTTCTATTTTTCCTGGTGACCACCATCAACGAGAGTGAAAGTGAAAGAAAATCCCAGATTCCCAAGTGGCCATTATGTCAGTAATTAAGGTGTAATCTTCAAATGGGGACACTGGTTCTGGTGCCAACCAGGAATTATTCCCCCACTTTCAAGGGATTTGTTGACTTCCTGTTGTGGCTAATGGGATAGGCAGTGAAGGGAAATCTACCCATCGGGGCACAGATGGCAAAAAAAGAAATTGACAGGAGTTCTAACTTTTCCTTACCCTATCCAAAATGAAAAAAAAAACAAACTTTTGCTATTCTACTTTTGTTCCTTAACCACTTCCCACCCGGCCTATAGTAGAATGATGGGTGGGTGGTGGTTCAGTTATCCAGTTATCCGCCCAACAGGATAACGTCTGCGTAGAGGAGAGCCGATTGGCTGCTCTCCTGACAGGGGGGTCTGCGTGATTGATCATCAGCGCAGCCCAGCTGAGGATGCCCACCCAGGTCCGCCAGGGATGCCCACCTATGATGACCACCAGGTATATCACCCAAGACCACCAGGGATGACAATCAGTGCCCATAAATGATGCCAATCAGTGCCCATAAATGATGGCAATCAGTGCCCATCAGTAATGCTTGCCGGTGCCTCATCAGTGATGACTATCAGTGCCATCTATCAGTGTCCATCAGTGCCACCCATTAGTGTCCATCAGTGCCACCCATCAGTGCTCATCGGTGTTGCCTATAAGTGCTCATCAGTGTCGCCTATGAGTGCTCATCAGTGCGGCCTTTCAGTGCCACCTGTCAGTGCTCATTGGTGCCACCTAACAGTGCCCATCAGTGCTGCACATTAGTGCTCATCATCAGTGCCCATCAGTGCCGCCTTATCAGTGCCCATCAGTGCACCCTCATAAGTGCCCATCAGTGAAGGAGAAAACGTATTTATTTACAAAATTTATAACAAAAAAGGAAAAAGGAAAAACAGGTATTTGTTTAGCAAAAAATAAAAACCCCAGTGGTGATCAAATGCCACCAAAAGAAAGCTCTATTTGTGGGAACAAAATGATGCAAATTTTGTTTGGGTACAGTGTACGCCTTCCTGTTCATTGCAGTAGAGTTTATATAAAGCTCCTGTTATTTAAATTAACCCTGTCCATTCTGGTCTGGGATGATATAGCTAGTTTTAACTCAGGGTTCAATAACCAGCATAGACTAGAGACAGGTTAGCAATTCAGATAGTTAGGCAGTAGACTTCTGGAAGTTAGATGTCTGCATGCATGACACATTAGAAGCTACTAGGGACTTAGATTAGCTACTAGGGACTTTGAAGCAGAGTAGAAAGGCTGAGTTCTAGTGCCACATCACAATGTCTGCTAGTTGGAAGCTGTGTTCTAGGCTGGTTAGACAACGGTTGGAGGATCTCCCCATCACCGCTCATCCCGTATTGCGATCATCCTCAAGGGCTACTGCAAGTGAACTTTGTTGCATTATTTATCTGATGGTATCGTTATTAATAACTATTTGTATACAGGTATATGTGCACAATTCCACCAGGACACCTATCAGGTCCTTTGCTGATAATACCTTAGGTGCATACCTTTTTTGGATGTGCCGTATTTACTGTTAATAATCTTTTCTTAGATAAAGCTTGCATTACTTCCATACCGGTGTGCATCTATATACATATGGTTAATGTTATATGCTTGTGACAGTAGTTATTTTGTTCCCAATTACTCTGATTAGATTACTGATTAATTTCCCAGGAAGGGACTCCCCTCTGTTCACAGAGGCCCTGTCCTGGGTGGAAGCACTGCCCACTTTATCAAACCTACTCTTCCACTTAGTGAAGGTTCTGGTTCTCTTTTTTACATACAGGTGTAGTGCAATGACCTATTTTGAGAGAGCCATTTCTCATATTCCATACCCCCACACTTTTATATACAGTAGATCTTTTATATGATTTTTATATATGGATATGTTGTGTTGCTAGTTAAAGGCGGCACCCTAAAAGTCCCCTATAAAAAATGTCTTTATACTTCTTGAGATGAACCCACATAGGTGGGCAAGAACATCCAATGCTTCCCGGATGGCAGCAACAGAGTCTCAAATTAGGCAAAGGAATTATAATGACTTGAGTATCTAAGTCATGTACGAAGTCAGCGCCCTTTAACTAAAGTATCACTTTTGGGTTGACTAGTCCCAAAAAACGTGTACAAAGCCAAAACTATTTATTTTGGAGAAGCTAGAAATACCCATCACTGTTCTGGACCAGCTACCTTAAAGTGATCATGTGGATCATGCCTGCACAATAGGCTTCAACATGGCTGAGTGTATTCTTCATTTGGAGCATAAAACAATGCAGGAGCACAGCTGGCAGAGAGTCGTTACAACACAACAGAAAGTGCTTAAAAAAGACCTTCACATCAAGATCACTAGGTATTTTTTTCATAAAAGCTGCATTTGAAAATGATTGAAAACAACTTTAAAAATGAAATTCACATGTTTAAGCTTATGTGATATGTTAGTGGTTGAGTTTGGATCAGCGAATAGGGATGGGCCGAACGGGACCCCTATTCGGTTCACACCAGAACTTTCAAACACAGCGAAAGTTCGGACCTGAATAACGAACTCCATTAAAGTCAATGGGACCCGAACGTCAAAAATCAAAATGCCCATTTTGGAGGCTTATATAAAAGTAATTGGGCATACAATGGTTATAGGGGTCTGGGTCCTGACCTGGGGGACATGTATCAATAAAAAAAAGTTGGTGAAAAACATAAAAAAAATTAAAACGTTGGGGAGCCAGTGTGTATGATGAGGCCACAATATAGTGCACTGGGAACACGATTAGTGATTTTTGGATACATTCTGGTGTCACTTTGACTTTGTATAGAGGTAACGGGTGCGTAAAAATTGGTCTTTGGGTATTGGTGGCGCCTTCCCACCGTAATGCTATAGAGGTACTCTTGATGAAAGCAAGAATTGGCCTTGCTGTAAAAAATTGCAATAATAAGCACCTATCAAACAGGTGATGGAACAGATGAGAAAACAGATGAGGAGGATGAGGATGATTTAGCAAGTCAGTCCACCACCTCCTCTGCATCCTGTGGCTGTATAGCACAGGCAAACTCACTAAACAGAGGAAATGATGCCCTGCCTGAGGTCTGATCAGCATGTCCACCTTTGCCTGTGGACACATTTGTTGCTGGCCCCCTTACAGTGCCAAGGGAACATCTGCCTCTCCTTGTTGTCCTCCCAGACATTATTGGGAGGGAGGGGGCGGTGTTTATAAGAAAAAGAAGAAGTGGAAATCTATAGGTAGATGCACTTTAATTAATGTAAAGTGGTGTTTGGTGCACTTTAATTTGAGTACTCACTCCACGGATACACTATAATATACTGCAATATAATGCAACAAATGTACAGTGATGCACAGAACTATATATCATTAAACTTGCAGTAACGCACACAGAAGTAAATGGCGTTAAACTTACAGTAATGCACAAAACTATATGGTGTTAAACTGGCAGTAACACACACAGAACTATATTGCCTTAAACTGGCAGTAACACACACAAAACTATATGGCGTTAAACTGGCAGTAACACACACAGAACTATATGTCGTTAAACTGTCAGTAACGCACACAAAACTATATGGCGTTAAACTGGCAGTAACGCACACAAAACTATATGGCGTTAAATGGCAGTAACGCACACAGAACTATATAGCGTTAAACTGGCAGTAAGGCACACGGAACTATATGGCGTTAAACTGGCAGTAACGCACACAAAACTATAAGAAGTTAAACTGGCAGTAACACACACAGAAATAAATGGCATTAAACTGGCAGTAATGCAATCAAATAGACGGTGTTCAACCGTCGCTACACTGACGCTATCTGAACTGTCCCTACTCTAGCTATACACTAATGTCAAGATTACTGACACAGTCTCACTACACTACAGTGAAACTATCTGAGCTGTCCCTACTCTAGCTGCACACTATGCAAAGCTGAATGATGGTCCTCCTCACTACACTCACACTATCCTTAGACTGACACTAAACTAATATTCTACACTGACAATTGAAGCAAAATAGCACAGTATAGCATACTAACTTACTAATAGCACTGAACAGCCCTGTTCTATCTCTCTACATGCCAAAATCACATTGAAAATGGCTGCCATTGAAAGAAAACTTTTATACTGTGGGGCGGGAATGAGCCATGATTGGATAAAGTCATGATGACAGTGTCCAATCATGACCCTGACAGTGCTCTGTGCCCTGATTGGCTAAAGCTTTCACTGCTTCAGCCAATTAGGGCTTGCAATGCACTGTTCAGGGCTGCAATGCATTGTGGTTGGTTCGGGGGCCAAACAAACGGTCGAACAACCCGTTTGTTCGGCTGTTCGATGAACGTCCGAACAATGAAAGTTCGAACCGAACTTATAGAAATAATAGAAAACTAATGCGCACAACCACGTTCTCAACAGATCAAGGGTACAAAAATTAGAGAAGCTGCCAACATAAGAGGTGGTCTCACCCACCCTAAGGAGTAACGTAATAAGATATCATTATTTGTTGTGCATTAAGGAAACATTGAGATTTCTTTGGTGAGATATGATGAGCGGCTAATTTAGACTAGCGCCACATATTTATATTTTTTATTTCGAACCGAACTTATGCTCGGGCCAAACCGTTTGCCCATCCCTATCAGCGAATTCCTTTATAGGCATGTTCATAGATAATAGTAAAAAATCGCTTGTTCTTTTGGGGCAGCACGGTCAGAGCTGCATCATCAGAAAAGTCCTTAATGCAAAAAAATGTGATGCATACTAGCACATTATGCCATTTTCTTGCAGTTTTTTTTTTTTTTTTAAAGACTGCAGTTTACTACCACTTTAAAGTGTGTGGAAAAACCAAACAATGGACTTCTTTTATTTTCTCCTTTTTGACCTGTGAAGTCCCTATTGTGTGGACATTATAAGAATGGGCAGAACTTAGTTTAACAACAGACAAATGGGCAGGGCTGTCACCAAATATACAATTCCAGTCCACAAAAAGGCTTGTGGTATCATTATATAAGAAGAAATTAGGAGATGGGTGCATTTCTGGCAGATCAACTGTTTTTTTTTCTGTGCTTGCAGGGTCTTCAAAGGGATAACCCATGGGGAAATGGGTATGTATTGAGATGTACTGTATGGGGTTTTTTTTACGTACTATATGTTTTGTTTTTTTTTGCCTTGATATACACTTTAATTTCTGCATTTCAGCATTTTGGAGGAAGATGATCAACTACAGTTTGTGCTCCTGTTTTATGAACACTGTGTAGTTCACACCCTCCTGCTCTTTTTGATTCAACAGACTCTGTAGCCAGTAGAAGGTAAGAAAAACAGACTATACAGTGATCCAAAATGTCTCTTGTGCTGGCGCTGATTATGTCAAAAATATGGTGTATAGGAAATCCGCCCACTCCTATATTCCACATGCTGCGCTAATGGAAACGAAGCATCAAATTGAGCAGCAGCTTCAATGTGTGTGAATAAGTGTACAAAAAATTTGATTCACCATAAAACTGCCCCCAACCACTAGTGAAACCAAATAGCAGCACTAAATCAATTAACCTAAATACACAAGTGAATAGATTACATAAATAACAAAAGTATAAAGAATAATAATAAATCCACACCACAGTGCACCAAATAATGTGAACCGTGCCCTGAGAAAATGTGTGTATGATCGATTAGGTAAATAAATGATCTGTGAAAGCAACAAATAATAATGTAAAAAGTCATTTAAATGAACAACCACAAGATTATGAAAAGTCCAAAAATTGGTGATAAATAAATAGTGATATATAAATAATTTCTTATTGTGTTGATCCGTGACATGATATAGTGAAGATCTTCAATAAATCAATCTTCCACCACACCTCTGTGACTGTGGTTCCACTCCCCTCAAGCGGACACACTCACCAGCTCCTCTTGCCTCACACTCTCGTGTTTGGCTATAAGGCTTTAACCCACACAGAAGGGGGTAAAATAATGACCTCCGGTGGTCCAACGTTATACATTTCACTAGTGGTTGGGGGCAGTTTTATGGTGAATCAAATTTTTTGTATGCTGGTGCTGATTGTCATAGTTGAAATCCTACTGCTGTAATCTTCCGGTGCTGACAGAGCTAATAGAGCCAAAAGGGTCCTGTCTTAGGTACTTATCAAGAGTGCTGACTATGACCGCTCCTTCTGCCCCCTCCTCCATTAATAAAAGCTGTACTATAGCCTCCATGAATGGAAGATGGGTGGGTGAATAAAAGGTCTGCCTCCTCTATTCATAGAGCACGTTCCATTCATTAAAGCTATAGTACAACTTCTATTAATGGAGGAGTGGCTAAAAAGGGTTGGCATAGCAAGCTTTCTTGGTGAATGCCTGTGACCCTTAGGCAAAGGTGTGTGCAGAAAATGTTATGCACCTAGCATTGCCTGTGGCAGGAATGACCACAGGTTTCCTTATTAGTGCAGTATTTAAAGGCTAAGTGTACCTTTTGCCTAAAATCACTTTACAATCAAGGTGCCATAGTAGGTGGAGAAAAAAAAAATCTGTGCAGCTTTAATATTGCTTAGTGTCGTTTCCGTACCTGTAGGACTTATGTGGCACGTCCTAAGCCAGGTTGAAAAACTCCCATATTGTTTACCTTCCTGTCCTGACCTATTGCTAGGAAGGGAAATATACAAATGTGTGAAACAATCAGCACCACCCTAAATTAATCAACTGCAAAATTGCAGCCGCTATACACTTTATGTGTAATCACTACACTTTAAAAATCTATATATATAAATATATGTGTATGTGTACCAATAGATGCACATACACACACACAGTGCAGCGCTACTACAGTGATAATTCAATGCTACACTTAGTGCTATATATACATGCAATAAAATTCAAAATCATAAAAAAAAATTCATAATAAATGTCCCATAAATCAATATCAATCTTGATAGTAGTGCTCCAGTGTTATTATCATATCTCCGTGCTTCTCAATAATTCTAATTGCTTGTGCACACCACCACCAGCTATTTAATCTTCTCACCTCAAGTATGAGTCAGGAAGACTCAAATGAACTCTTTTTTTTCACTCCCCAAACGTCTTTTCTTTCTCTCAGGACTCAGCTGTTCAATTTCTCCCTTTCACGATCTCCACTCCACCTAATGTATCCCTCACAGATAGGGAGTTGATCTCCGAGATTATTCAGCTGTTCCTCCACTGCAAGGGACTCATGTATCATGTAATCAAAAAAACAGCCAACATAGTGCTCTCTGCTATAAAACAAGCAGGAAGATCTTTTGAGGAAGGCCATTCAGAGGTCGATACGTGTGCAGAGGAGAGGAGCCTTTGACGTTGCGCAGCCATGGTAGTGAGCGAGCGGACGCTCTCAATACATATGTAGCACTAACTCTCGGTGGAGCTTCTGGTTTAAGCGGGTCTGTTACTTTCACTTTGCTTCCCTCTGTTTCACCGGCACCGGGTCTAGGGATTCCGTTGAGTTTACTGCTGGACGACACACGCACCAACACTGGATTACGTTTTCAATGCTTTATTGAACAGTCAAACTTTAGGAAGTAGCAGGAAAGAGACGGAAAAGGAAACTCTCAGGAGAAACTCAAATATCTTCTTACAATATCTTAGCGACAAATGTCCCGGTAGAATTCAGATAATTATGTGGAATACGTTCCCCTCATGAGACGCACTCTTTGCTCGTCTGGATAGGCCTCTCTCACCGGTCTAGCAGCCAGTACGCAGCACGAATCTAAAGTCTCTGCCACAGACTTAATTGGGGGGGTAAATCTGCACGATCCTCTGCCACAGGATGTATCAAATCTTCTGCAGTGAACAGTCAGTCACAGTGCCTGAACCTTTAAGCCGAACCGGCGACACTATGCTGTATAATTACTTCTTTCGGATACGTCCTGCAACCGAGTCACCAGGCCCCTCTATAGACCAGCACGCTGCGTGATCTCTCCAAGATGGGTCCTCCCCTGGGATCTCCTCGGCTGTCCAGCTTCGTCACACAGGACCGACAGCTCAGGACCATTCCTTGACCGCAGTGGTAGACCCCAGACAAGCCTCTGGACCCCCCCCTGATCGGAGGACCACGAGGTAGCTCCGCATACCTGTCGGCCAGGAGGGCCAGCAGGTGGCTGCACAAAAAACCCCTAGAACATGGCGTCTGTCCCATAAATAGAATGCAACTCGGAGGACCACCTCTGCTGAGCTTGTCTCCGAGACAGAGGAGCATCTATACACTTTGACACGTTGCCCTTCCAACACTGACTAATGGTAACAGCAACACCCACCGGTCAGCACGGAAGCACACACAACGTCAGCCAAGCTGGAACAGAGGCGAACTTTTAACCTTCCTAACACACAATTCACTAAATTTACCTAATCTGCGGTAGATTGTAAATCTACCAGCGCTACATACTCCCCCCCACTACAATAGACGTTGTCCCCAATGTCTGTCCTTAAAGCAGTAACAATAACTCTAAGCCTGAGAGTAGCATTTGAGTTTCTCATAACTTTAGATAGACAAGGAGAAAAAAGAAAAGAACAGTTTAAAGACATTATAACACTTATATCTATAAAACATTATGTTCACAGCCGCGAACAAAACCACAATATACATTTTTTTTTTTTTTTACTAACTAACTAGCTGAAAAGCCTTCCAGCTTTGCGTATGATCCGATGATCCCTGAAAAAGAAACATATTTAAACACACATATATATACATATATATATACACTACACAGCACCAGGAGCAAAGCCTCATTTAAAATGAGACTCTCTTCCTATGATCCATACCAAAATACATATATATATATATATATATATATATATATATATATATATATATATATATATATATATATATATATAATCTTTAGGAGTCCATCACTGCATAAGAACTTTTCTTATCAAAGAAATCCGGCTATCAAACAGAAGTCCTTGGATTTAAATACAGAACAGGATCCGCAAATCTTGACCACGCAGATCTCTTTAACTAGCTAACTTCAAGGTATTAGTGTCCATAATTACCAGTAGAACCGAGGATCTGGTAGAGTCACATATTTTCCTTCTTTATCTACAGTGGTGATAAAATACACAGCATTGTCCTTTCCTGGTCTGCAAATCACCACTCTATCAGCGTATATATGCCGACCATAGTTCCAATGAACAAAGCATCCGTTAAAACGTTCATCCATCCGGACAGAACATCCAGTCTTTCTAAAGGGCTTAGGCACAGATAAGTAGTCCCAAATAGCTTCATTGTACCAAAGTTCCTGATTATCTTCAATCTCCCGCATGACATCCTGGGGCACATAAGGAAATTCTAATCCATACTCTTCAGCCACACGCTTGTTTAACATCCTTTGCAAGCGAACAAATTTTGGCAAAGATCTGTCTTTTCCTATACCAGGCGGTACACAGGAGTCTAATGACTATTTCACCATAGACCCAGCTGGAGTCTGTAGTGAATCAATAACTTTTGACAAAGTCCCAGCAATAGCACTGTGCGTCTCCACACAGGGCGACGTCTTCCCAGAACTCATGGCAGTCCATTCAGGAAAAGTCATTGTGGAGGCAACATCTCCGCCTTGTGACCACAATAGCTCATCATCCCCGGAAAGATCCGACATAGATTCTATTTCCGAGTCTCTCAATTCCTCCGCTGGCAAATACTTATTTACAGTCCCCAACAATGGCTTACCCGCTCCAGATGTGGACTCTGATAGCTCCGGCTTAGGTAACCTCTGGGGTAGGCCTCGACCACGGCCACGAGAAGCTTTCACATAGCCCACCTTCCTCTGAGTAGGCACCACAGGAACAAGTGTAGTGGACTCAGGAATCACAGTAATGTCTCCTGATGAGACGACAGGAACAGTGTCTCTCTCCGAAACATTATCGGCAGCAACAGGCGAAGTGGCGGTCCGTCGCTCTTTTTCTGTAACGTTAGCAGCTTCCACTGTAGTGATACCTGTCACCCAATCCATCCGAGAGGCACGGGGTGGCATAGTAGGTGGCTCCACTGCAAACAAATACTCTCCACACTGTGGACATCGGCCGAATGGACGAAGATGCATGGCCAATCCTCCACACTGATGGCAGGTCATGCCCAGTCCCTCAACATCTCCCGAGGTATACAGGACAAACTTCCCCTGCGGTTTCATTCGAACTCCAGTATCCGTGAGCAGAGTTCCAGATTGCACAGTATTCATCACTGTGCTTGCAGGGTGTCAGGGACATATCAGTGGCCGTCGGGCGAACATGCGTGCGCACAGGTGCACAAGGGGCCTTCCCAGGGCAGTTCTGCTGAAATCTCCACGAGGGGGCGCCAGAGCACTCCTGCGCGCGCCCGTTCGCGCGAACGTTCGCGCTATCGCTGTTTGGCGCCAAAGGCACTTTAAAAGACTGTCAAATGCTTCCATCAGGTGCTGTTTGTCTGCAGCTCTGCACCTGAGTTCCTGTATCCTGCCTGTTGTTGTATTACTAGTGACCCGGCTCCGTCTGACCATTCTCCTGTCTCCAATCCGACCCGGCCTGCCTGACCTCGCTTATATCTTGTGACTGGTTGCCAAACTCCTGCCTGCCTGACTATTCTTGGATCATCCCTCCTGCCATAGACTTGCCTGATCTCCTGCCAAACGGACTGTCTGACTCTGCTTTGCCTGTGTCCTGTGACACTGCTTCCAGCCTGCTCTGCCAAGCTCCAGGTTCTGCTGCTGCCAAATCATCCACCTGTCTG
Organism: Aquarana catesbeiana; assembly: GCF_042186555.1. NCBI lineage: Eukaryota > Metazoa > Chordata > Amphibia > Anura > Ranidae > Aquarana > Aquarana catesbeiana. The sequence continues at coordinate 35,078,619 of NC_133331.1, forward strand.
CCTACTGATCCGCTTCAGCCTACCTGCATCCGCAGCTCAGCCATTCAGGAGGGACGTCTTCCCAGTTCCAGTGTTTTCTACCGCAGGAACCTGCATCAGGCCCTCCTACCCACTGTGCTCAAGAGACCACTGTTCCCACTTCCAGTGGCTCCTGAACCAGCGTTTAGGAGAGGTCTCCTTCTACCAGTCGGGCTCAACTACCAGGTACCTAACAGTACGAACAGCCATGACTGAGCCCACAGGAGAGACCTCTCCCATCAAGGAGATCTGTACGCACCTAGCGGCACTCACCCAGGCAGTAAAGACTTTACAAGACAGCTACAACAGACTGGAGGGTCAAGTGCTGAACCTTAGTGGTCCTGGAGGTGTGGCCTCTGCCTCCGCAGCTGCTCCAGCATAGGCTGCTGCACCACCCTCTGTGGTCATGTTCCCACTTGAACCAAGGGTCCCCATCCCTGAGAGGTTTTCTGGTGACCAAACCAAGTTTCTGGCCTTCCACAGCGCCTGCCAACTTTACTTCACCCTACAGCCACGGACTTTTTCCTTGGAGGCTACTAAAGTGGGATTTGTCATATCCCTTCTTCAAGGGGAACCCCAGACCTGGGCCCACGGCCTGCTTGAAACCAACTCTGTACAGATCCAGTCTTTGTCCGCCTTCTTCGAAGCCATGGCCCAGTTGTACGAGGACCCTCAGCGGACTGCCACCGCTGAGGCAGCTTTGTTCGCGCTCCAGCAAGGCCGCAGGCCGGCCGAGGACTATGTTACGGACTTCCGACGCTGGAGCGCGGACACTCAATGGAACAACACAGCTTTACGTCATCAGTTCCGCATGGGGTTATCTCAAAGTCTAAAGGATGAGCTTGCTCGGGTAGGGATGCCCGATACCCTTGAAGAACTTATCGCTCTTACCATCCAGATTGACCGACGCCTTCGTGAGCACCGGTCTGAATGCTCTTCCCAGCAAACGCGCCCTATGTGGATGACTGCAAAAGTCCCGGTTCCTGCCTTCCGGTATCTACCTCCTGCCTGCCCAAGTCCGGCCACCCAAACACCTGATGCTCCCGAGCCAATGCAACTGGGACTTATGCGCTCTACTTTGCCCCCAGAAGAACGGGCGCACAGACGCCAGCTAAATCTCTGTCTCTACTGTGGTGGGGCGGGCCACTACGTGAACAACTGTCCAGTCAAGACTCGTAAGTGTTTTCCTTCTACTCTGGCCAGTTTATCCGCCATTATCATTACAGCTCCAGGGAAGAACAATCCGGGTCATCGCCATTATTGATTCCGGGGCATGTAGCTGCTTTATTGACTCTGCTTTCGCTACTCAACAAAATCTTCCCCTAAAAGACAAGACACACAGACTCTCAGTTTTTCTGGCCGATGGGTCCCACATAAAATCAGGACAAGTCTCTCAAGAAACCCTTCCTCTGTCTGCCACCTGTTTATCTCAACACAAAGAAATCCCAACTCTGGACGTTATCTCATCTCCATTATTTCCGATCATTTTGGGCATGCCCTGGCTCCAGGCCCATAACCCTCACGTGAACTGGTCTACGGGTGAAATCAAGTTTCGGTCACCCTGCTGCCAAAAACATTGCTTACCTGAACCCTCTATGCCTGCTGCTACTTTACTTTGTATGGACATTGACCAAGACCTGCTTCAAACCATACTAGAGGCCTATCGGGAATTTGCGGATGTGTTCAGCAAGAAGGGAGCGGACTCTCTGACACCCCATCGTCCCTATGATTGCCCAATCGAGCTGCTCCCTGGGGCTGAGATTCCTTTCGGGCGCATCTTCCTACTGTCTGAAAAAGAACAAGAGGCACTTAAGATATACATAAATGAGAACCTCGAAAAGGGCTTTATTCGACCTTCTACTTCCCCAGCTGGTGCCAGAATATTTTTTGTCTCCAAAAAAGATCAGACTCTTCGTCCATGTGTGGACTATCGGGAGTTAAACAAGGTTACGGTCAAAAACCGCTACCCGTTGCCTCTGATACCTGAACTGTTCCAGAAGTTGAGGTCTGCCATCATCTTCACCAAGCTGGATCTAAGAGGGGCCTACAATCTGGTCCGCATTCGGGCTGGAGATGAATGAAAGACGTCTTTCCGGATTCGTTTCGGACACTATGAGTATCTGGTCATGCCCTTCGGCCTATGCAATGCTCCTGCCACTTTCCAGCATCTGGTCAACGATGTGTTCAGAGATTTCCTGGACATCTTTGTAATCGTCTACTTGGATGACATCTTAATCTTCTCCAGTTCACTCAATCAACATAGGGAACATGTCCGTAGGGTTCTGGACCGTCTTCGTTTGCACGGACTGTATGCTAAAGTGGAGAAGTGTGAATTTGAACAAGAGGAGATTCAGTTTCTGGGGTTAGTGATCTCCCCAACTGGCATCAAAATGGACCCTCAGAAGGTGTCCGCTGTGCTAGATTGGCCAGCTCCTCTGGACAAGAAGGGCATGCAACGCTTTATTGGATTTGCAAATTTTTATAGAAAGTTCATTAGGAGGGTTTCTGCCATTATATATGCTTTATTAAACAGTCAAACTTTAGGAAGTAGCAGGAAAGAGGTGGAAAAAGAAACCTTCAGGAGAAACTCAAATATCTTCTTCTAATATCTTAGCGACAAATGTCCCGGTAGAATTCAGATAATTAGGTGGAATGCGCTCCCCTTGTGGGACACACTCTTTGCTCGTCTGGATAGGCCTCTCTCACCGGACTAGCAGCCAGTACGCAGCACGAATCTAAAGTCTCTGCCACAGACTTATTTGGGGGGGTAAATCTGCATCCTCTACCACAGGATGTATCAGATCTTCTGCAGTGAACAGTCAGTCACAGTGCCTGAACCTTTAAGCCGAACCGGCGACACTATGCTGTATGGTTACTTCTTTCTTGGATACGTCTTGCAACCGAGTCACCAGGCCCCTTTATAGACCAGCACGCTGCATGATCTCTCCAAGACGGGTCCTCCCTTGGGATCTCCTCGGCTCTCCAGCTTCGTCACACAAGACCGACAGCTCAGGACCATTCCTCGGCCGCGGTGGTAGGCCCCAGACAAGCCTCTGGACCCACCCCTGCACCGTAGCATCGTGGGCCTCCCGATCGAAGGACCACGAGGTAGCTCCTTAACGCATACCTGTCGGCCAGGAGGGCCAGCAGGTGGCTGTAAAAGGACCTTAGAACATGGCGTCTGTCCCATAAATACTCTCTTCCCAGAATGCAACTCGGAGGACCACCTCCACCGAGCTTGTCTCCGAGACAGAGGAGCATCTATACACATCGACATGTTGCCTTTCCAACACTGACTAATGGTAACAGCGACACCCACCAGTCAGCACGGAAACACACACAACATCAGCCAAGCTGGAACAGAGGCGAACTTTTAACCTTCCTAACACCCAATTCACTAAATTTACCTAATCTGCGGTAGATTGTAAATCTACCAGCGCTACATATACATGCAATAAAATTCAAAATCATAAAAAAAATTCATAATAAATGTCCCATGAATCAATATCAATCTTGATAGTAGTGCTCCAGTGTTATTATCATATCACGTGCTTCTCAATAATTCTTATTGCTTGTGCACACCACCACCAGCTTTTTAATCTTCTCACCTCAAGGATGTGTCAGGAAGACTCAAATGAACTCTTTATTTTCACTCCCCAAACGTCTTTTCTTTCTCTCAGGACTCCACTTCAAGGGACTTATGTATCATGTAATCAAAAACACAGCCAACATAGTGCTCTCTGCTATAAAACAAGCAGGAAGATCTGCTGAGGAAGACCATTCAGAGGTCGATACATGTGCAGAGGAGAGGAGCCAAACCTTTGACGTTGCACAGCCACGGTTGTGAGCGAGCGGACGCTCCCAATACATGTAACAAGGAATTTTTCTTTTTATATCTAGTAAGTGTCCTCTTTTAGCGGGGTTTTAAATAAAAGTTTTATAGCAGAGAGCACTATGTCGGCTGTGTTTTTGATTACATGATACATGAGTCCCTTGAAGTGGAGGAACAGCTGAATAATCTCGGAGATCAACCCCCTATCTGTGAGGGACACATTGGGTGGAGTGGAGATCGTGAAAAGGAGGAATTGAACAGCAACTGGTTAAGTAGCACTCACACTTCTTTATAAAGGTACAGTGGCACTCTCACAAATTGGAGTACCTTCGACCAGAAGAGTTAAACTGGATGTAAACATGATTCATGAAATCTGACCTAAGCACATGTATCTGCAGTGTTTTTTAATCTCTCTCCAAAGCCCTAAGTCCCGTGTCTTTCTGCTGCTCCGTACCTCTGTTATCAGCATGATAACTTCTGACAAGTTTTCCAACAACCGCAATAAAACCAGCTGGAATATATAAAGATGAAGACAGCAGATATACATGTTAACCACTTGCCGACCGCCTCACGCATATATACGTGAGCAGAGCGGCACGGGCAGGCAAAATCACGTACCTGGTACGTGATTGCCTTCCCGCGGGCGGGGGGTCCGATCGGACCCCCCCCCGGTGCCATCGGCGGTCGGCGTTTGGCTGGGAGAGTTGAGAGACGAGGGGGAGACCATCCGATCGTGGCCCCCCCCTCGCGATCGCTCCCAGCCAATGAGAAACATCCCCTGCCTCTGTATAGTACACAGAGGCAGAGGATGTGATGTCATCTCTCCTCGGCTGGCCAGTTTCCGTTCCAGCACCGAGGAGAGAAGACATGTAAGTGCACCAACACTCACACACAACACAGTAGAACATGCCAGGCACACTAAACACCCCCGATCCCCCCCCGATCGCCCCCCGATCCCCCCCCAATCACCCCCCCCCCCTGTCACAAACTGACAGCAAGCAGGTTTTTTTGTTTTGTTTTGTTTTTTTCCTGATTACTGCATGGTGTCAGTTTGTGACAGTTAGCAGTGGTAGGACAGTTAGTATTAGCCCCCTGTAGGTCTAGGGTACCCCCCTAACCCCCCCTAATAAAGTTTTAACCCCTTGATCACCCCCTGTCACCAGTGTCGCTAAGCGATCATTTTTCTGATCGCTGTATTAGTGTCGCTGGTGACGCTAGTTAGGAACGTAAATATTTAGGTTCGCTGTCAGCGTTTTATAGCGACAGGGACCCCCATATACTACCTAATAAATGTTTTAACCCCTTGATTGCCCCCTAGTTAACCCTTTCACCACTGATCACCGTATAACTGTTACGGGTGACGCTGGTTAGTTCGTTTATTTTTTTTAGTGTCAGGGCACCCGCCGTTTATTACCGAATAAAGGTTTAGCCCCCTGATCGCCCGGCGGTGATATGCGTCGCCCCAGGCAGCGTCAGATTAGCGCCAGTACCGCGAACACCTACGCACGCACCGTACACCTCCCTTAGTGGTATAGTATCTGAACACATCAATATCTGATCCGATCAGATCTATACTAGCGTCCCCAGCAGTTTAGGGTTCCCAAAAACGCAGTGTTAGCGGGATCAGCCCAGATACCTGCTAGCACCTGCGTTTTGCCCCTCCGCCCAGCCCACCCAAGTGCAGTATCGATCGATCACTGTCACTTACAAAACACTAAACGCATAACTGCAGCGTTCGCAGAGTCAGGCCTGATCCCTGCGATCGCTAACAGTTTTTTTGGTAGCATTTTGGTGAACTGGCAAGCACCAGCCCCAAGCAGCGTCAGATTAGCGCCAGTACCACTAACACCCACGCACGCACCGTACACCTCCCTTAGTGGTATAGTATCTGATCGGATCAATATCTGATCCGATCAGATCTATACTAGCGTCCCCAGCAGTTTAGGGTTCCCAAAAACGCAGTGTTAGTGGGATCAGCCCAGATACCTGCTAGCACCTGCGTTTTGCCCCTCCGCCCGGCCCAGCCCAGCCCACCCAAGTGCAGTATCGATCGATCACTGACACTTTTTTTTGTAGCGTTTTGGTGAACTGGCAAGCGCCAGCGGCCTAGTACACCCCAGTCGTAGTCATACCAGCACTGCAGTAACACTTGGTGACGTGGCGAGTCCCATAAGTGCAGTTCAAGCTGGTGAGGTGGCAAGCACAAGTAGTGTCCCGCTGCCACCAAAAAGACAAACACAGGCCCGTCGTGCCCATAATGCCCTTCCTGCTGCATTCGCCAATCCTAATTGGGAACCCACCACTTCTGCAGCGCCCGTACTTCCCCCATTCACATCCCCAACCAAGTGCAGTCGGCTGCATGAGAGGCATTTATATGTCCTCCCGAGTACCCCTACCCAACGAACCCCCCCAAAAAAGATGTGTCTGCAGCAAGCGCGTATATAGACGTGACACCCGCTATTATTGTCCCTCCTGTCCTGATAATCCTGGTCTTTGCATTGGTGAATGTTTTGAACGCTACCATTCACTAGTTGAGTATTAGCATAGGGTACAGCATTGCACAGACTAGGACACACTTTCACAGGGTCTCCCAAGATGCCATCGCATTTTGAGAGACCCGAACCTGGAACCGGTTACAGTTATAAAAGTTACAGTTACAAAAAAAAAGTGTAAAAAAAAAAAAAAAACACAAACAAAAATAAAAAAAAATAGTTGTCGTTTTATTGTTCTCTCTCTCTCTATTCTCTCTTTGGTGTTCTGCTCTTTTTTACTGTATTCTATTCTGCAATGTTTTATTGTTATTATGTTTTATCATGTTTGCTTTTCAGGTATGCAATTTTTTATACTTTACCGTTTACTGTGCTTTATTGTTAACCATTTTTTTGTCTTCAGGTACGCCATTCACGACTTTGAGTGGTTATACCAGAATGATGCCTGCAGGTTTAGGTATCATCTTGGTATCATTCTTTTCAGCCAGCGGTCGCCTTTCATGTAAAAGCAATCCTAGTGGCTAATTAGCCTCTAGACTGCTTTTACAAGCAGTGGGAGGGAATGCCCCCCCCCCCACCGTCTTCCGTGTTTTTCTCTGGCTCTCCTGTCTCAACAGGGAACCTGAGAATGCAGCCGGTGATTCAGCCAGCTGACCATAGAGCTGATCAGAGACCAGAGTGGCTCCAAACATCTCTATGGCCTAAGAAACCGGAAGCTACGAGCATTTTAGGACTTAGATTTCGCCGGATGTAAACAGCGCCATTGGGAAATTGGGAAAGCATTTTATCACACCGATCTTGGTGTGGTCAGATGCTTTGAGGGCAGAGGAGAAATCTAGGGTCTAATAGACCCCAATTTTTTCAAAAAAGAGTACCTGTCACTACCTATTGCTATCATAGGGGATATTTACATTCCCTGAGATAACAATAAAAATGATTTAAAAAAAAATATGAAAAGAACAGTTTAAAAATAAGATAAAAAAGCAAAAAAATAATAAAGAAAAAAAAAAAAAAAAAAAAAAAAAAGCACCCCTGTCCCCCCTGCTCTCGCGCTAAGGCGAACGCAAGCGTCGGTCTGGCGTCAAATGTAAACAGCAATTGCACCATGCATGTGAGGTATCACCGCGAAGGTCAGATCGAGGGCAGTAATTTTAGCAGTAGACCTCCTCTGTAAATCTAAAGTGGTAACCTGTAAAGGCTTTTAAAGGCTTTTAAAAATGTATTAATTTTGTTGCCACTGCACGTTTGTGCGCAATTGTAAAGCATGTCATGTTTGGTATCCATGTACTCGGCCTAAGATCATCTTTTTTATTTCATCAAACATTTGGGCAATATAGTGTGTTTTAGTGCATTAAAATTTAAAAAAGTGTGTTTTTTCCACAAAAAATGCGTTTGAAAAATCGCTGCGCAATTACTGTGTGAAAAAAAAAAATGAAACACCCACCATTTTAATCTGTAGGGCATTTGCTTTAAAATAATATATAATGTTTGGGGGTTCAAAGTAATTTTCTTGCAAAAAAAAATTATTTTTTCATGTAATCAAAAAGTGTCAGAAAGGGCTTTGTCTTCAAGTGGTTAGAAGAGTGGGTGATGTGTGACGTAAGCTTCTAAATGTTGTGCATAAAATGCCAGGACAGTTCAAACCCCCCCAAATGACCCCATTTTGGAAAGTAGACACCCCAAGCTATTTGCTGAGAGTCATGTCGAGTCCATGGAATATTTTATATTGTGACACAAGTTGCGGGAAAGAGACAAATTTTTTTTTTTTTTTTTTTTTTTGCACAAAGTTGTCACTAAATGTTATATTGCTCAAACACGCCATGGGGATTTGTGAAATTACACCCCAAAATAAATTCTGTTGCTTCTCCTGAGTACGGGGATACCACATGTGTGGGACTTTTTGGGAGCCTAGCCGCGTACGGGACCCCGAAAACCAAGAACCGCCTTCAGGCTTTCTAAGGCCGTAAATTTTTGATTTCACTCTTCACTGCCTATCACAGTTTCAGAGGCCATGGAAAGCCCAGGTGGTACAAAACCCCCCCAAATTACCCCATTTTGGAAAGTAGACACCCCAAGCTATTTGCTGAGAGGTATAGTGAGTATTTTGCAGACCTCACTTTTTGTCACAAGGTTTTGAAAATTGAAAAAAGAAAAAAAAAAAATTTTTTTTCTGGTCTTTCTTCATTTTCAAAAACAAATGAGAGCTGCAAAATACTCACCATGCCTCTCAGCAAATAGCTTGGGGTGTCTACTTTCCAAAATGGGGTCATTTGGGGGGGGGGTTGTGCCATCTTGGCATTTTATGGCCTTCAAAACTGTGATAGGTAGTGAGGAGTGAAATCAAAAATGTATGCCCTTAGAAATCCTGAAGGTGGTGCTGGGTTTTCGGGGCCCCGTACGCGGCTAGGCTCCCAAAAAGTGCCACACATGTGGTATCCCCATACTCAGGAGAAGCAGCTGAATGTATTTTGGGGTGCAATTCCACATATGCCCATGGCCTATGTGAGCAATATATCATTTAGTGACAACTTTTTGTAAATTTTTTTTTTTTTTTTTTTTTTGTCATTATTCAATCACTTGGGACAAAAAAAATAAATATTCAATGGGTTCAACATGCCTCTCAGCAATTTCCTTGGGGTGTCTACTTTCCAAAATGGGGTCATTTGGGGGGGGTTTGTACTGCCCTGCCATTTTAGCACCTCAAGAAATGACATAGGCAGTCATAAACTAAAAGCTGTGTAAATTCCAGAAAATGTACCCTAGTTTGTAGACGCTATAACTTTTGCGCAAACCAATAAATATACGCTTATTGACATTTTTTTTTACCAAAGACATGTGGCCGAATACATTTTGGCCTAAATGTATGACTAAAATTTAGTTTATTGGATTTTTTTTATAACAAAAAGTAGAAAATATCATTTTTTTTCAAAATTTTCAGTCTTTTTCCGTTTATAGCGCAAAAAATAAAAACGGCAGAGGTGATCAAATACCATCAAAAGAAAGCTCTATTTGTGGGAAGAAAAGGACGCAAATTTCGTTTGGGTAGAGCATTGCATGACCGCGCAATTAGCAGTTAAAGCGACGCAGTGCCGAATTGTAAAAAGTGCTCTGGTCAGGAAGGGGGTAAATCCTTCCGGGGCTGAAGTGGTTAAACTTATGTAGGGAGATTTTTCTCATCTCTGTGTATCATCTGAGGCTGTTCACTTCACTGGGTATATGTGAGGGTTTACATCCACTTTAACCACTTAAAGACCACCCACCACATATATACTGCGGCAGGGCAGTTCCATTGCGTGAATATGTTACTGTTGCCCCCATCATCTCATGGGTGAGCACTCTCCCTGCTGCAAATCCTGCACATGCGCAGTGCGCCCTTTCTCCCTATGTTGCAACCATGCTGAGCTCAGGTAGTTCGTGACAAGAAGGGAAAGAGCACAATGCGCATTCATAGTTACATAGTTACATAGTAGGTGAGGTTGAAAAAAGACACACGTCCATCAAGTCCAACCTATGTGTGTGATTATGTGTCAGTATTACCTTACATATCCCTGTATGTTGCGGTCATTCAGGTGATTATCTAATAGTTTCTTGAAGCTATCAATGCTCCCCACTGAGACCACCGCCTGTGGAAGGGAATTCCACATCCTTACCACTCTTACAGTAAAGAACCCTCTACGTAGTTTAAGGTTAAACCTCTTTTCTTCTAATTGTAATGAGTGGCCCCGAGTCTTATTAAACTCTCTTCTGCGAAAAAGTTTTATCCCTATTGTGGGGTCACCAGTACAGTATTTGTAAATTGAAATCATATCCCCTCTCAAGCGTCTCTTCTCCAGAGAGAATAAGTTCAACGCTCGCAACCTTTCCTCATAACAAAGATCCTCCAGACCCTTTATTAGCTTTGTTGCCCTTCTTTGTACTCGCTCCATTTCCAGTACATCCTTCCTGAGGACTGGTGCCCAGAACTGGACAGCATACTCCAGGTGCGGCCGGACCAGAGTCTTGTAGAGCGGGAGAATTATCGTTTTATCTCTGGAGTTGATCCCCCTTTTAATACATGCCAATATTCTGTTTGTCTTATTAGCAGCAGCTTGGCATTGCATGCCATTGCTGAGCCTATCATCTACTAGGACCCCCAGGTCCTTTTCCATCCTAGATTCCCCCAGAGGTTCTCCCCCCATTCATCGCTTTTGAACCACAGAGATCTCTCCTGTGATGCTGGGAGCAAGTCCAACATATGTGCCATCCTAGCAAGATAGCAGGATAGGGGAATGTATACAATATGGGAGTTTCTTGACCGGGCTTCAGAGGTGCCTCAATAGCCCTACAGATATGGGAACTGCACTAGGCAATATTTTGCCTGTACAGATATTTTTAATCTACTAGAGCAATTTGACTATAGTCAATGTTAGGCAAAAGTTGAACTTAGTCTTTAAAATAATTTATATATCAATGTACTAAAGTTCTAAAGATTTGGCATCCGATTTTAGCCTTGGGAGCCATAGTATAAGTTCATCTATGCTGCCTTACATGTATTCACTTGTCACCCAAATGAAGACATTTTTCATGCCACGTTCAATGTCACAACAACGTCCCTCTAGAGTGCTGTTCCTGCAAAACACAAATAAATATCTTACACATTAAATCCTACAAGAAATAACAACGAAAGATGAAGGTGGCGCATTCTAAAGTTGATGCCATATTATTTCATGGTTAAACCTTGAGGATTTAATTTAATAGATATGTTCTTGCCTGTATTGTACTGAACAGGAGACAGCAGTTATGAATCAACCTTGGCCTTCCCGTTCTGTTTATGTAGCACATCGCATGGCTCTGCTTAAAAGTTCAATTAGAACTAAACAGATCTGCTGAACTGTTGGCGTACTGTTTTTTCATTTAATGATGTTAAAAAATCAGTTCATGCACTGAAAGGAATAAATTGAACTCATTGTTTTTTAACAACATTGATATTGGGAGCTGTTTCAAATTGATTCTATTCATCCTAATAGCTATACAAGCCACTAGAGCATATCTGCGGAGGACTCAGAGACTCCTCAGGGATCATAAGGTCTATGGCCCAACCTGAGTGCTACTCCCCGTTTAATGGCTTGTGATCACAGTATAGTCTGTACAGGATAAATATAAAGACCATTCTTGAACCTTTGCCATCTGCTGGTTTTTACTGAGCACTGCAGTTTAGGTCTCATTAGTGTGCACACTGGTCTCATTAGTGGACTTTAAGCGAAGCCCTGGATAGAGGTTTTTCTGTTTCTGACTTCTCCGTGCCTCTTATTATCTTGTATTATTTTTGCGCACTTAAACTGTTTTGGTACTTCTATTGTCTGTGCTTGTTACTTTGGTTATTATCTGCCATTGCTCCATTTCCTGTGCCTGACTTATCTTTCATTTGTCCTGACCTTCTGTCTGAAGACTAATGTACACACGACCGGTTTTCCCGTCGGAATAAACTCTGAAGGTTTCCGACAGAATTCCACTTAAGCTGTCTTGCATACACACGGTCACACCAAATTCCGACCATTCAGAACGCGGTGACGTACAACATGTACGACGGGACTAGAAAACGGAAATTTAATAGCCAGTAGCCAATAGCTTCCGTCTCGTACTTCTTCAGAGCATGCATCCTTTTTGGTCCGTCGGAACAGCATACAGACGAGTGGTTTAAAATTTAGAACATGTTCTCTTTCTAGGTCCGTCAGAATTTTCGACGTAAAAAGTCAGATGAGGCATACACACGATCAGAATATACGATGAAAAGCTCCCGTCTGACTTTTTCTGTCGGACATTCCGCTCGTGTGTACACGGCATTAGGCCTAATACACACTAGCAGTTTTTTTCATTCAACCCAACGGGCTGAACGACAAAAAAATGAAGATGTTAGTACAGCGATCTCCCCCCTCCCCTCCTCTTCCCCCTACAGAGCTATTGTGTTCTGACAGTGGGAAGGCCCCTCCCACGAGAACACATTGGCCTGAGAGCGCTGATCGGATGCTGAACGGCAGACCTTTTTCGGTCATTTTTGGACCTTTTTCTGGCTGAACGTCCAGTTTCTGTCAGACCGGTGGCCGTACACACAATGTTGGCCGGTTTCTATTGAACTGGCTGATACCACCCAATATTCGACTGTGTGTACGGGGCTTTAGGCCTGATTCACACTTGTGCAGGTTGCAGTTTGTATATTGCAGGTGCATTTTGTGTTTTTCAATACACATCTTTAAACCATTGAAGTCTATGGAACCAAAAACCAAAAAAACCCTGGCCCTTTCCATAAAATGTACAGTGAACTACATCAAAAGGAAACCATGTTAAATGGACTGTAGTGTGTTTCTGCAAAACTGAAAATGCACTAAAAAATGCGTAGGTGTGAACCAGGCCTAAGGCTGCTCTATAAACTGCCCTGCATATTGTTGACTGACGCCTATAAGCAAGACAAAGGGTCTACTGAACTCTGTGACAATATCATTGTACTTTATGCATATTTCTTCCATTTTTGCCCCAAGTAGTTTTTTTCTTTTTACTGATTTAAAGTGTTATTAAAGGCAGATTTTTTTTTTTTTTTTTTTTTTACGTACCAAACATGTTATACTTGCCTGTTCTGTGCAGTGATTTTGCACAGAGCAGCCCGGATCCTCCTCTTATCGGGTTCCCCACTGGCGCCCCTGGCCTCTCCCTCCTGCAAGCAGCTTGCTATGGGGGCATCCACCCGGGCAGGTTTGTTAAAATGCCGCTGCTCTGTGTGTCAACACAGAACTCAGCTCGGCCCCACCCCCCCTGTCTCCTCATTGGCTCACTGGCTGTGATTGACACTGGCTCCCGCTTAGGGCTGGGGAAAAAATCAATTTGAATCTTGAATCGAGTTGAGAGGTCAAATTGATTCAAATTTTCAGCAAATCGTTTTTCTAGATTTTTTTTTCAGCAGAACCAGTGCTGACACAGCGCCGGTCCTGAGGAGCTGCGGGCAAGAGTTTTTAGGTGAGGCCGCGACTTCGGTCTAGTCCGCGAGGCCGGACGCCGCGGACTAGGCCAAAGCTGCAGCCTCGTCTAAAAACTCTTGCCCGCAGTTCCTCAGGACTGGCGCGGTGTCCATCAAAAAAAAAAAAAAAAACTCTATTTGAATCGTGAATTGAGTTTTTTTTTTTAAATTGCAGATTTTTTGGGGGGAGAAAATCACCCAGCTCTACTCCTGCTGCTGTCTTAGCCAATGAGGAGGAAGAAACTCAGGAGAACCCCTGCTCTCGTGCACGTCGCTGGATCGAGATGGGACTCAGGTAAGTATTGGGGGGTGTCAGGGGGGGCTGCTGCACACAGGTTTTTTTACTTTCATGCATAGAATGCACTAAAGTGATATTAAATGCCTAAAGTTTGTGAATTAAAGCAGAAAAGTCTCTCAATCAAAATGAACTGTTTTTAATACTTACGCTGCTAGCATTAGTAAATAGATGGAAGGATATATTATTTTTTCTTGTTTTACTCCATTTGCTTCCTGGTTTCTGGCTTAGACCAAAATGATGTCATACATCCTAGGATTCTTGTTCTGTCTCTCCAAACTAGGCACTGCAAGTGTGCTCGCTATTAGGCTACTTTCACACTGAGGCGTGCGGGCGCTGGCGGTACAGCGGTGCTAAATATAGCGCCACTTTACCGTCGTTTTAGCGGTGCGGTTTTAACCCCCCGCTAGCAGCTGAAAAAGGGTTAAAACCACCCGCAAAATGCAGCAAAGCGGCGCTTTGCAGGCGGGTTTGGAGCACTCCTTCAGCGCTCCAAAGATGCGGCTTGCAGGACTTTTTAGACCGCCCTGCAAGTGCACTGCTCCAGTGTGAAAGCCCTCGGGGCTTTCACATTGGATTGCATTGAACGGCTCTTTCAGGGCGCTTTGCAGGCGCTATTTTGTAGCACGTTAGCGCCTGCAAAACGCCTCAGTGTGAAAGGAGCCTAACTGATCCAGTTGTGGCAAAACAACTGGAACTTATGGTCTAAGTTAAATTAGCAGACAGTGACTCGATCCAAATGACATTCTGCAGATCATAGGAAGCTTTTTAATCCAAAAACCTGTGCAGATAATAACAGGTGAACATCAGATCAAAAAAATCATAGTGTGTCTAGCTCCAGCAGAATACAGTACACGTGATGAATGGAGGCTAAAGCATAAAGAAGAAGGGCGGGACTAACTACATAGAGCATCCCCTAGATGTGGAGTGAGGTAGGTACAAAATTATTAAAAGGCAAACAAACAACAATGCATGTGTAACATAAGTCTTCATTGCCATTTTTTATACTATCTGAATGAGAGGAAGAGGGGCTTTCTCAGCTAAGCATGCCCTTCTGCATACATGCCTGAGTTAAGGGTAGAAGTAAATGCTACATGATTCTTATTCCCTTACTCAAGATGGCTACGGCTACAAATGCAACGGGGGATGTTTTTCAAAGTGATTTCTCAACAAATTGGAGACATGGATGGATTTTTTTAGTTTGAATTAAAAAATTATATATTATATATATATATATATATATATATATATATATATATATATATATATATATATATATATATATATATATTTTTTTTTTTTTTTTCAGTTTGTGGTGCTCGGATACATTTTAGTTAATATTTTCAGGCACAGTTTCAAGTGAGAACGTTAATTATTGCTGCAGCTACAAAACAGAAGCATGCACCTGTATAGTACAAGTTCTGAGACTGTTCTGTCACTAACTGGATTTACACTTGTATACCGGATACCGCATGTGATTCACACAGGAATCGCAACGCATTTCTGTGCAAATCACATGCAATGTTTCTGTGGTGCCATTTGAGCAATTCATTTTGTAAGGCTCAAATTGCACCACATCCACATCAAAATGGTGCAGGACCCTTTTTTTTTTTTTTTGCCGCACCTGCAAGCTGTTTTGGGGTGTCGTTAATTTAACAATCACATCCACAGCAGATCGCATAAATGCCATGCAATTTCAATGCAGTGTGGGAAATGCACAGGATTCGCTGCATTTCCCATATAGCATCTGTGTGAACCTAGGCTCAATACTCACAATCTGGAACTAGTTTGCATGGTTTTCAATCATGTGTTCACCATGACTGCAAATCATGGTAAGCACATTTCGGCTAGAGGGGTTTGTTTACAAACAAAGCTTGCCAGCCTGTAGCTGGTACTGGGCTTTTCTGTGTGCATATGCTGTACACACACAAAAAATACCATTGAAAAAAAATTGGTAGTTAAACATATTGAAGTGAAGATCTTTTTTAGGCAAGGAAGCACAAATGGAGGATTGGGTTGCATGGATTTAAACTTCAGCTTGCATTTGAGATAGGTGTAAGTTCCTTCCAACCTGCTTTGACATCCCTCTAAGCTGAATCAAGCTGCTTTTGCATTCTCCTTTCCTTTTATGAGAAGCAAAGCAATTCTGCGAACAATAGCCATGTAAAAAGGCCCTTAGGATTAGGTTAAAGCTGAACTCCATGGTGTGGCACGGAGTTCTGTCTATTAATCCTTCCCGATCCACTCAGGAAGGATCCTTCATCCTACCTCAACATGTCTCCACCAAAAATCCAAAAGGATACCCTGGCTAAGCTTAACCGTTACCGCCGGCAGGATAAAGACAACCCAGGGGAAGATGGCGGTGCTGCAAATGAGAGGAAAGATCCGGCGGGAGGTGATACTGACAGAGGGCTAGAGGCCATCTCATCTTGTCAGACTACACTGACAACGAAAATTGAGGAGGTAGAAGTGGACATATCGCTTATCTGACAGGATCTGCAGAAACTCAGTGAGCGGGTCAAAACTTCTGAAACTCGGCTGGGTAAGGTGGAAAATGCAAACCCGCCTTTACAGACAGTGTGTGACTGCATGCAACTACAGATTAATCAATTACTGTCAAAACAAGATGACACGGAGAACAGACTTAAGGGATGTAATCTCCGCTTTATAGGGCTCCCCCCTTGCTGGGGGACTTCAATGCCATGCTAAATCCCAACCTTGACAAATCTTCACGACACATGCCAACACAGGCCACTGCACTCAACACTAGATTTTCCAGACTCATAGCTAATTTTAATCTGACTGATACATGGAGGCATAAATATCCCTCCACTTGCACCTATTCCTGTTTTTCATCCACTCACAACACTGTCTCGTATTGACTTCATATTACTGACCCATGCACTTATTCCATGGTTAAAGGAGGCAGCCTTTTGCCCCAGACTTCTCTTTGATCACAGTCCATACTGGATCCCCTTAAATATCCCTATTGACAAACTGCCTCGCACGTGGCTCTCATTGTTGTCAGAGGATGATGAGCTCATGAAGGAATGGAAACGTTATTTGATAGAGAATGATCAGTCTGCTTCCATCTGCAGTGTGGGGCTCTTTTAAACTTTATGTGCACACAACCCTGGTCTACCACATTAACTGATTGAAGGCTACCTCTGCTGTGGCATTTGATAAGGCAGTGGTGGAGTTATCCTCTATGTGGGAAATCCTTCTTCAGCCTAGGCCAATTTGCTGAAACTGCAAACTAGCATGGTGAATCAATTACAATATGAGACAACCAGGCAAAAACTCTTTTTTTCTAGGCAAAAGCTGTTTGAACACAGAGAGAGGGCGGGCAAATTACTTGCATATATGGTACACAGTGAAGACCACCATTTGTTATCTCTTTGTATGACTCCATGGTGCAGATGGTTACAGAACCCTCTAGTGTAACTGCTAAATTCAGGGATTTTTTTAAAGTGTTATACACGTCCACAGTCTCTGATGACGTGGAACCGATGACTCTTTTTCTAGAGGGAATCACATTTCCACAATTGACAGATGATCAGGTTAATATGTTGGAAGCAAGATTCAGTACACGTCTGTGTCCATATTGGGCACAGCTTACCTCAGATCTGCTTTGTGCCATTGCGGTGGGCTCTGGAGGTGCCGGATCTGAGAGAGATTGCAAATCTGTATTATACCATGATAGGCGGATATGGGACCTTGCTTACAATAAACCAGGGGTACCTCAACATTATAACTTGACTCCCATCTGGCACAATAAGTCACTCCCTGAATTTCTGCAGATTTCTAATGCTGATATTTAGGGTGCAAGAGGTATATTTTATTTGTATCATCTCATCTCTTAAAAACATTTAATACTCTTAAAAGTGAATTTATGCTTCCAAATCATATGTTTTTTAGATTCCTACAAGTTCGCCACGCTATGTGTTCCCAGTTTCCCCAGTCCCTCCCACAGCCTACCTCTAACGCCATTATGGAAGTGGTTAAAAGTACAGACCCCATAAAACTAATATCTACACTATGCTGATTACCCCTTCCTACACTAAATTGGCGTATGATATTAGGCCACGTTGGGAGAGGGAAGTGGGGGCAATGGAGGATGAAGAATGGAATGAGCCATTGGATACCTGCAAGGCTGTCTCACCTCAACTTTCTGATAGATTGTCCCAGATTTACAGTGGGGACGGAAAGTATTCAGACCCCCTTAAATTTTTCACTCTTTGTTATATTGCAGCCATTTGCTAAAATCATTTAAGTTCATTTTTTTTCCTCATTAATGTACACACAGCACCCCATATTGACAGAAAAACACAGAATTGTTGACATTTTTGCAGATTTATTAAAAAAGAAAAACTGAAATATCACATGGTCCTAAGTATTCAGATCCTTTGCTGTGACACTCATATATTTTACTCAGGTGCTGTCCATTTCTTCTGATTATCCTTGAGATGGTTCTACACCTTCATTTGAGTCCAGCTGTGTTTGATTATACTGATTGGACTTGATTAGGAAAGCCACACACTGGTCTATATAAGACCTTACAGCTCACAGTGCATGTCAGAGCAAATAAGAATCATGAGGTCAAAGGAACTGCCTAAAGAGCTCAGAGACAGAATTGTGGCAAGGCACAGATCTGGCCAAGGTTACAAAAAAAGTCTGCTGCACTTAAGGTTCCTAAGAGAACAGTGGCCTTCATAATCCTTAAATGGAAGACGTTTGGGATGACCAGAACCCTTCCTAGAGCTGGCCGTCCAGCCAAACTGAGCTATCGGGGGAGAAGAGCCTTGGTGAGAGAGGTAAAGAAGAACCCAAAGATCACTGTAGCTGAGCTCCAGAGATGCAGTCGGGAGATGGGAGAAAGTTGTAGGTCAACCATCACTGCAGCCCTCCACCAGTCGGGGCTTTATGGCAGAGTGGCCCAACGGAAGCCTCTCCTCAGTGCAAGACACATGAAAGCCCGCATGGAGTTTGCTAAAAAAAACACCTGAAGGACTCCAAGATGGTGAGAAATAAGATTCTCTGGTCTGATGAGACCAAGATAGAACTTTTTGGCCTTAATTCTAAGCGGTATGTGTGGAGAAAACCAGGCACTGCTCATCACCTGTCCAATACAGTCCCAACAGTGAAGCATGGTGGTGGCAGCATCATGCTGTGGGGGTGTTTTTCAGCTGCAGGGACAGGACGACTGGTTGCAATTGAGGGAAAGATGAATGTGGCCAAGTACAGGGATATCCTGGATGAAAACCTTCTCCAGAGTTCTCAGGACCTCAGACTGGGCCGAAGGTTTACCTTCCAACAAGACAATGACCCTAAGCACACAGCTAAAATAACGAAGGAGTGGCTTCACAACAACTCCATGGCTGTTCTTGAAACGCCCAGCCAGAGCCCTGACTTAAACCCAATTGAGCATCTCTGTAGAGATCTAAAAATGGCTGTCCACCAACGTTTACCATCCAACCTGACAGAACTGGAGAGGATCTGCAAGGAGGAATGGCAGAGGATCCCCACATCCAGGTGTGAAAAACTTGTTGCATGCCTGTTGGAGATATTCCCCGACTCAGAACTTGATAAATTTACAAAAACTTTTTGCATGAAACACTATTTTCGGCCAGGAAAATCATAGCCAGACAATGGATGAGACAGTTACCCCCCCCCCCCCCCCCCCCCACACACGCACACACTTCAATGATTGGTTGATAGACTTAAATAATATGTTACCATATAAAAAAAATCTTGTATATTAACAGATATAATAAAATCTGGGACTGTTGGTTACAAGCAGCGGAAACTTGTGTATGAATAGTGCCCTGGCCTTCGTAGACATATTATACTAAAGTTTAATTTAAGCCTCACCTCCAATGATGCATAAGAACCGTCATCTTTTCCTGACAAGAACTTTTTTAACTAATGATATCTGTAGAGAATGACCGGTATCTCAGACGTATACCTATATTTTGCATGTATTTGATGTATTGTATTGAATATGCAATTTTATGTTGCTTGTGCATATTGTTTAGTATAAACCTCTTTTGAAAGAAAAAAAAAAAAAAAAAAAGCTAAACTCCAGACAGTTATAAAAGACACAAATTAATGCAGCTCTGTAATCCATAATACATCATTAAAGGAAAAGTACAGCCAAAGCTTGTTTGGCTGTACTTCTCCTGCGGATCACAGGAGTGCATTTCGTTTTGCACTCCTGTGACTCGTTTGCAGCAGAGGGCTGAAGCCAGCTGTCGGCTGATGTCACCGAGCCAGTCCAGGCAAGGGAACGATCACAACTATATGGTCGGAATCTACCCAGAACTGGCACCCAGCTCAGCCTCTCAGAGAGCCACTGAGAGCCTTAGCCAGCTGCACCCGCCCCTCCACAGCTCAGCACTCCAGTGAGCAGGGGGGAGGGGGCAGAGCACAGAGCTGTGACTGACAGTCACCAGCTCTCTGCTCACGGAGCTCTGAGAACCGAGTAATCAGCTGTGTTTGACCGCTCGGTTCTCAGTGTTAGAGCTGGCGAGAGACAGATGCATTGGACCAATGCTGCATTCACCTAGGTAAGTATGATTCTTGAAAAAAAAAATCCTATACTTTTCTTCTAACCCCTTGCCGCAGCCTGTACATACTGTATATATTATATGTGGCATCACTGAAGTGGCTCTTCACCTGTGAGGCTGCATATATGCGTACATGTGTTTGTGCTGGGAGCACGCTGCACAGCGCACTCCCAATACCAAGAGCCCCAAGTCGTACTAACATTTGGAAACCAGGAGGCCCAGTTTCTGATCACCTGATTGCTGTGATAGTCTCTGATTGGCCATCACAGTGATCAGTCAGGGTACAGCCCAGCCATGTGTTTTTTCTCTTCTGAATTGAGAGAAAAATACATTGTATTGTTTGCTTCCTGCCAGAGGAGAAAAATGTAAACGAAGAAAAGTGTGTAAAAAAATAAAGATAAAATAGCTACAACGTAGATCAGGGTTTTACCTAGGTCAGGGTTAGGGTCAAGGTCAGAATCAAAGGACAAGGTCAGAGTCAGTGTATTTTAGGTAGGATTAAAATTTAAAAAAAGCATATGTATTTCATCTATGTATTCAGCAGTTTTTTTTGGAGTTCAGCTTCAAGTTTAGGAGTCTGGTCTGGGAGATTTATGCCATTGCTTTTTAATATATTTTTAGCTGTAAAATCCCTGGTGAAGTTTTTGCACTGGCTTCAAA
The DNA here is from genome assembly GCF_042186555.1 of Aquarana catesbeiana. Taxonomy (NCBI): domain Eukaryota; kingdom Metazoa; phylum Chordata; class Amphibia; order Anura; family Ranidae; genus Aquarana; species Aquarana catesbeiana. The sequence goes on from NC_133331.1 coordinate 35,099,467, forward strand.
CTACTAAAAAAATAACATACTACCCTTTTAATGCTTCTGTGAGTGGGGACTTAGGAGTGAAAAGGAATAGCAAGACATAATCTCACCAATTCAGAGGTCTGTAAAAGAGAAAACTTGAAACCATCCGGGCTTTCAGCTCCATCCTCTGATTTAAGTGACCCAAATATTCCCCGCTTCCAGCAGATCACATTATAGCACAGGGGTCACAAGTCTGTGAAATCCTCATTTGTTCTGGACCAGTGCCCCATTGTCATATTGCATAGAATTTATAAATTATTCCTTGTATATTCATACAGCAAAGAATCCCCTATATCTTGAAGAAAATAAATAAAAGCTAAAAAATGCAGACTCTACCGCATCCAGCCTGGTCAAAATTCTTTACTTCCAATTTATTACTGCCGTAACCTGAAGTTAATTAACTGATGCAATGGCTATTCTGAACGTCAGGTAATTATTGCAGCACAGAGAACTGCAACAGTTATTGAAAAAACAAATCACCAGGGAGGATAATTATGGAGTATGGGTAAGTGTAAAAGTCGGTTAAAAATGAAATGCATTCATCTGGACATATTTAGCATAGCATTTCAATGCGAGAAAACCCCAGTGCCACACTCCATTGAACTCCCCAGTAATGTTTATTGATAGAATGTCATCACATCCACCCGCCTGAACTCCTTTCTCCTATGTGGCACCCATAGGGGAGAGGAAAAAAGTTTGGCATCACAACGGTTTCATGTAACTACTTAGAATTCAGCCTCTTTACCTTTTGGCTAAGATCAAGTGTAATATCTGTTCTTATCAGTTTTCGGGAACAGAACGCTGATGTAGCTTTTATACACGGAGAGTGTCAGTCAGTAATTCCTGACGTAATAAGATGGGTAGGGTGAGAGTTCTGTTTTCCTCCTGGTTCAAATCTGGCATGGTTTACCAGGCTTGTCTCCATAGGCAGGACACTGCCTATGGAGATAATGCCCTTCTGGTTTGGATGGTAAGGGGCTGGGAGGCACAAGGAGCTCTGGGTGTGGTGTTCCAGAAAAGCACAATGGGTTTGGGAGCCCACTGAGTTTTACTGGCACTTGATCACTTCACGTAAGACTTTTCTTGCACTTGCCTCTTGGGCAGGCTTATGGCTAATCCAGAGGAACATTTTATACTGGCAAGAAAGCTTCCTTTATGTTCTGTACTTGGCACTTCTTATGTATTTATTTTCTTGCACATTTTTATTATGGGTACGTACACTGAACTTGTGAGTTTTTTTACTCACAGAGACAGAGGGTGCAGGTTTTTCGGCACCTGTCCTAATGTCAGAAAGGATTTGTAACCTTCAGGTCTTTTTCCTCTTCCCATTCAGGAAAGACCTCACCAAGTACTTGGAGAACCGGCTTCGGCAGGTCCCTAAGAAGCAGGGTCTGCTTGACTTCAGCCTAGGTGGACCAAAGTACCTTGTCCCCGTAAAAAGCCTTGCACCCTAGGGGGTTTAGGGGTTGAAGCCCTTACTCTTTGGAGCTTGATCCATTACTGTACCCTTGTGCAATTTTTTTCATGTGCTGTGATTTCACTGTTCACTTTTTTTGTTCAGATATTCAACAAGCACCTCACTGCAGAGCTCAGAAGAAAATTATTGGAACTCAGCCCAGGGAGCATGCACATATACAGAGGTCTCTCTGTTGGTCTTCAGCAGAAAATAAAATACATTTTAAAGAGGTCGGAACCCTTGAGGGGTTTTAACCATGTTCTACTCTAGCTTAAATTTAAAAAAGGTTCTGACTTTTGTAAAGTTGAAGGTTTGAGAAAAAAGAAATGAACACAGGTTTAGTTTCAGTTAATAGTATGGTTTACTGAGTAATAACTGAGTGATAACAATGGTTCAGAAAGGCAGTATACTAGCAATGTAAGCAATGTAAGGATATAGAAAAAAAGAGCAAGGTTTTTCTTATATATCATCTTCATATATTGGGTACATATCACGGAATTTTCTGACTATTTAAAGTGCACCTGACTATGGACATTAAACAAGTAATACACTCTTAAAACTGAATATTTGATATGATCTTTACTGCATACTTACATGGGTTTAACTTGGACCAATGTAAGTATGCATCTCATACCTGATGGACCACTGGGAGTCTGAAAATTCACTGCAGTAGCTGTGCTGCCACAGTGATAGCCGTAGTCTTATAGTTCCTGACTAAGTGCCTTTCCTTCTGCACACCAACCAAAGAGGGTTGCTAGCTTAGGACTTCCCCCCTTCATAGAATGCCTTGTATTTTTTTTCCATAAATACAAAGCATCCTCTGTTTGGACAAGGTGGAGATTGTGACATCACCTCCCCTCCTCTCCACCTGGTCAGATCACGTAACACCTTGTATGCAATGAAAAAAAAAAAAAAACAATACACTCTATGAATGGCAGCAGTCCTTGCCTAGCTCCCCCCTGTGGTCAGTTTGTAGAGAAGGAGTCACTTACACAGAATCTAAGCGGGACCCCAAAGATCACGATTATCACTGTAGTAGGGCTGACTATGACAGTGATTGTCACCTTCCCCAGTGACCCATCCGGTATGAGATATGCATACTTACATAGTGTGCAATCAAGATCCTAATTGGAGCTCAGCTTTAACAAGCAGTAAAAGAGCTTTGATACAAGTCATCCTTGACCTATCTAGCTGCTGTAATAGACAACATTTATCACTTTCGTTGTGGGCTATATATAAGTTATATGGGAAATATTATCATAGCCAGTTAAGCCGCACATGTTTAAATCTAAAATGTTACACAGAACTAGGTGTAATTGGATAGTTTATATTTATATGCATTTGAATAACTAAGTATGTCTTTTTAAGACACTTGAACAACTATGTGTTTGTCTCTTTAAGAATTGAAAGTAAATATACATGCATTTGATATGTGTTGATATAAATGACTCAGGGCCCTCAGCCTCCATTATTCTATAACTAAGGCCTTTTCAGGTGAAACACATCAAAAGTGTAAAAATGAAAAAGAAGAAAAAAGAGCGCACCAGCCTAGTGCATTATCCTTTACAGATTTATTGATTAAAAACAAGATAAAATCTACTCACAAAGGTTGAAGGAACAAATCGCATTTGTAAATTGCCATAGCGGTAATAAATCCAGTGGTAGCAGTTTTCCAGGTCCCAGGAAGGAGGCGTACGGACTACTGCTGGCTAACGCGTTTCGAAGGTTACCCTTCTTCATCAGAGCCTTAGTAGTGTTAATCTCCTGCTGGAGTGTAGCCTGTATTAATAATGTACTCATTATTTAAAATAAACATCAAACTTGTTGGATTGAGCAGTAGCGCAGCTCTATTTAATTTTGTCTTTGGCACATGGATATGGGACAGACCTATTGACGTCCTTTTTTACCCATAAATAGAGCTTTCTTTTGGTGGTATTTGATCACCTCTGCGTTTTTTATTTTTTGCGCTATGAACAAAAAAGACCAACAATTTTAAAAAAACAAATTTTTTTTTCCTTTCTGCTATAATACATATCCAATATATATATATATATATATATATATATATATATATATTTATATTTATGGTCGTGGCCCTAAGACCGAGATAAATGTGGTTCACATAAACACGCGACAAGACTTACAACATAAATAGACCTGAGGTGTGGCTTTTGGTCGTCTGGTAGGTATGGCAAGAAAAGGGGCCATACCCAAGAGAAGTAATGGATGATTGTGGAGGAGAATTTGCTGAGAAGTGCTGTAAGTGCTTAAATACCCTCCGGGCCCCTCCCATAAACTCAGGCCAGCATACTGGCCTTCTAATATATATATATATATATATATATATATATATATATCTAATTTATTCATCAGTTTAGGCCAATATATATTCTTCTACATATTTTTGGTAAAAAAAAATTTAAAAAATAGCAATAGGCGTATATTAATTGGTTTGCACAAAAGTTATCGCGTCTAAAAACTATAGGCTAGATCGAGGGGCTTTTATTTATTTTTTAAATTGTTTTTACTGGTAATGGCGGTGATCTGCGATTTTTAGCGGGACTTCAACATTGCGGCGGACAAATCTGACCCCAAGTGACACTTTTTGGGGACCAGTGACATTATTACATTGATCAGTGCTATAAAAATGCAGTGAGCATTGTAAAAATGACACTGGCAGGGAAGGGGTTAACACTAAGGGGCGATCAAGGGGTTAAGTGTGTTCCCTGGGTGTGTTCTAACTGTAGGGGGGTGGGCTCAATGAGACATGACAGAGATCACTGTTCCCGATCACTGGGAACAGAAGATCTCTGACACGTCATTAGGCAGAACGGAGAATCGCCTTGTTTACATAGGCAGTTCCCCATTCTGCCTCTGTACACAGCGATGGCAGGTCGCCGGCGAACACCGAGTCCACAGGACCCGCGGGCACACTCCCACGGAGCGTGGAACGCATGCGCCCGCTATCCTCCTTGCACGGATCGACATACAGATACGTCGGTTCGTGCCAGAGAGTTGACCTGCCACAGTATATCTGCGTGAGCTGGTCGGCAAGTGGTTAAGCAGAACAAAAGGATGTTTGTATTTGCAATGTATCATATATTACGTGCAGTATTTTCATTATCTGACTAATAGTGTCCCTTTATACACAGTTGATAAATATGATTGGGGCAATGTAATATGCTGTGTGCCTGGGCTGGGGAATACTGCCATTACTCCATAATGTAATTGAAGAATAGTCCTTTTATTGGCAGGAATAGCTTAGTAAACATTGCATTGATCAGGCAGTAACAGTCAATTCAGTATCTCTGCTCTAGGCTGTGTTAGCTAACAATTTCCTTGGTGTTTGCAGACGGTTATCTGCTTCATTTCACACACTGCACTTCAGCCCTCTTTCTAAGTGAGTCAATAGAGTATTCAGCACACAAGGAGAAGAGCTTGTCTATCTGCCTATGTAAACCGGCTGGTCAAACATCTGAGGTTCCCATTTCATTTTTCAATGTTCGGTGTCTCTAAGGAAGCTTTGAATAACATCACCTGTTTATGAGTCACAACCGGCGCCTAAGAGTGTGCTGTATAATTGAAGCACTTGTTTAACTCGCATCTACCAGCAAATGATCCAGCTTCCCTTTCAGTGCTTTTCCAACGTGAAAAATGAAAGGTTGTATGAGGTTTGGTAGATAGACGTTTGTAGCATCCACCATACCACCGCGTTGCCAGACTGCCATACATCACTTGCAGAGACAATGAACAGTCCTTTGATGGTTTTATTTTTGTTTGTTTATTGGGGGGTACAACTTGGTTGGGGGAAAGGGAGTATATGAGATGCCCATAGAATAATTCACTTTGCCATCATATTTACAGATTTGTTTACAGATTAGCACATAGTTTGAGTCTGAAGGATTGATGTACACATTTTAACAATTACAGTCTTTTCCCTGCATCACCATGCAGACTATTGCTCCTCCTCTGCTTAACTCCCGCAGACTATTGCTTCCAGAACTTCCTCACCCATGACCGTGTAAGGATGAGGACATCACTCTTGACCGTGTAAGGGTGATGTTCCCAGAAATCCCTTCCTCCTCTTGCACAAACTTATACTGTAGTTATTAGTGTAATGTCACATCTTCTTCTTTAAGCAAAAAGCATCCACTCTGAATGGTTCCTCATGCAGACTCTGGTTCCACGCTGCTACTAGGCCAGAGGTCTGCAGTACCTCTCCCCGGAGGCCTAGTAGTTTAAAAGCAAATACCAAGCGGTGGACTACTGTTCCCAGCTAGTCCTGCTTGCAAATCCTGTGTCCTCAGGCCACATCGATTTGACACAACTCCCCACAGTCTCTCCTCTGATCCAGGACTCCTCATCATTTGCCCGTGTAATGATGAGGACTTCACTAATGACCGTGTAGAAGTGAAGTTCCCTCACAGGCTTCCTGGCACAACCAGCCCTCCACTATGGTACACTCACTGACCTTTCTCTGTCCCGAGTCCTTGATGGAGAACTTAACCGGACCATACCTTCCGACAACTTCACCTACCTCTCTGCTCCAGGAATTCCTCATCAATGTAAAGATGAGGACATTGCCAATGACTGTTTAGAGGCAAAGTTCCTTCACAGTTCTCCCCGGGCCCCCTCCTGCGATCGACGCTCCCCCCCTCCAGATGAGGGTGCCCTCCTGCTGCTGTCTAGTATTCCATTCTCCACTTCACCCAGCCAACAACTTCCCCCCCGTGGCATGTTACCTCAGCTTATATAGGAGGCCCACCTCCTGCCAATACCAGTTGGGGATTGGTCAGGGCTCCCATATGAGCTGCCTGCCACTCCAGTTCTAGGCCCTGCCCCTCTTCCAGAACATTCTCCCTGGAAGCAGGGGAGGCACCTCAGAACTTAAGCACAGGTGGTCACACCCATTGCTGCACTAACCACTCCCTGCCCCCAGATCAAAACAGACAGGCCTAGCTCAAAGCATAGGCCTGCCTAAATTTACCTGTGCTGACAGACTAACTAGTAAAAATCCTATACTAGCACCTACCTATTGGTAGAGGGCGCTACATGTTAAAGAGAAATGTGTATTTTTTCACAAAATATTTATTTCTAGTTATTGCTCTAAAGTTTTACTGATCTTGGCAGGGGCATAATTATGAACGAAGGGGCCCCCATAGTAAAACCGTTATGGGTGCTTAGAGCTGTACAGTATGGATAAGCTCATGTGTGTTCAGTTATAAGTGTAAACCTGCCTGAGCTATCCTGCTGGGAAACTATCAAAGCCAACAGCCAATCATAGGTGGTAGAGGAATTCCGCACAGCCACATGTTTAGGGGTGTGTATAAGTGTGGCTTCAGGGTGGGAAATGCCTCTGCCGCCTAAGATTGGTAGTCTGCAGTGACCGCTTCCTGGCATGATATCTCAGTTGGGGAGTGGAGCTCTGAACATTATTAACAAGCTCTTCCCTACTGTACAGTGTAAAATCTGGGCTTGTTTTGGTCCCCGTGAGTCACAGGTCTTGGGTACAGCTAGCTGCCAGTAGACATGTGCACACTGAAATATTTCGTTTCGGAATTTCGTTTTCGTCCGAAAAATAAATATATTTAGTTACTCCCGAAATTCGTTTTTATTTATTTTGTTTTTCGTTAAAAATTGCATTCGTCCGAAAAGCCAAATTAAGGTCGAATCTGTCATTGAAGGCTTATGGTGTCTGTCGAATGTTCAAAGAAGATTTGACGGAGCAGCTAAACTGTACAATGCCGTTTAGTTTACCTGCTCCGTCGAATCTTCTTAGAACTTTCAACAGACACCATAAGCCAAAGTACGTGTGTACTTAGTTCTAGCTATTTTACTGCTCCTCCTCTTTGGTTACAATCAGCCAATAACATTCATCATCATCATTATTTTTATTCATCTTTTCTCCCCTACGTCGAATCTTTTCTCCCCTACGTCGAATCGTTTCTCCCCTACGTTGAATCTTTTCTCCCCTACGTTGAATCTTTTCTCCCCTACATCGAATCTTTTCTCTCTATATCGAATCTTTTCTCTCTATGTCGAATCTTTTCTCTCTATGTCGAATCTTTTCTCTCTATGTAGAATAATCTTGGACTAATAGAGTTAAGGTTAGGCACATTCGACCACAGGTTTGATGGACACAGATTGTTATTGTCATCATCATGTCGAATCTCCTATCTATATCGAACTGTTGTAGCAACGAAAACAAAAATAAAGCATTTGTTTATGTCGGATCTTTCGTTTTTCGGACTCTGCACTTTCCGGACAAAAACAAATGCACATGTCTAGCTGCCAGTAGAAATCAATGACAAGCTGAAATACACAATGGTTGTACGCATAGGTGTGTGCAGCCTATTGCATTTGGGTGTGCACCCCAAAGCTCAATCACACATGCTTTTCTCGGTGGCCTCAGCTGCACAGGACAGTGAATGAATGGGAAGTGCTCTATGCTGAACATCTTCCTGTTCATTCACAAACTGAAGCACAGTAAACAAAGAGTGAGTGTGTTCACTGTGTTCATTTAGAAATGGAAGGGACCAGTAAATTACATATTTACTAGCCCCTTCCCCTGCTCTCCATCCTGAAACATCCCCTGTGCAGGGAGAGGAGGGAAGCCAGCACACTGGCACGAGGGGAAAACTGGGCAGTAGGGAAAATTGGCACAGGCACACCCCCTGTGCACACCTATGGCTGTACACATATATTGTTTAAAAAAGAAGGCAAAAAAGTTCCAAGAGAGTAGGTTCTTTCCAGCTTAAGCAGCGCTCAAAAAATAAAAACTCATAAAATTGAAAATAAAAATTAAATTAAAAAAAGTATGAGCAAAAAAGAACTATTTAAAATTATAAAAATTGTGACAGTCCTGGTGTTGAGTACTTTCTCATATTAGAAAACAGTTCATATCACTGAAGGGATGTTCCACCGTCACCACACCATGTGATTCCACTCCCTATAGGAATTGTACTCACGAACTCCTATTAAACAATTGCCTTAGTGGATAAATCCAGCTTTAAGCTCAGCAACTACAGGACATCGGCGTGGGAATTCAGTAACGATCAACCCGACAGATGAATGGCGTCCTGATCCTGAACCATCCAGACTGTGCACACCCGCAATCCTCTTAATCACTCAGGCATATAGGAGGAAAGGAATCCATATAGAGTAATACTGTAAAACTTTTATTGTCCCAAAAAACACCCGACCCTTAAGCTATTGCAGTTACACAAAATTCAATTCAAAACAGCATTCAGGTAACTCATACAGCAATGGTCATAGCATTTCCGATAATCTCAACACCTCAGAGAAGAGCAGATCGTTCGGGGTGGTTCCCGGGAGAGACTCAGAACAAATCTCAAATGCAGCAAGCCGTGTGGTCTCCCCTAGACGCGTTTCAACATTCTGTCTTTTTCAATAGCTCCCAGCAGAAGGGGGAGTGAAGCTAAGAGAAAGAGTCAAGGAGGCTGCCCGGGAGCTGGAGGAGAGACCACAAGGTGAGAAGACTGAACACTGGAGAGGGGTGCTGCCATCCAGGGTCAGTGTGCCTGTTCCTGTCACAGCTCCATAGCCGGTCACAGACATCCCACCAGGGAGGGACCTTGGGTGCATCTCCAGGTGCATTCCTGCAGGCGTGAGGCATTCCGGTGGTAGGGTAGCCAGTCGAGGAACCTAAAGAACCTGCCTGCTAGGACATCTCCCTTTGGCTTTGGTTGCAGGATTGGTGAGCGGGCACTTGCCCATCGTACAGATACACAGAGACACTGCATGCAGACAATGTTGCCTATCTTTGCCTACATCAATAGAACACTGTGTTATACTCACCTTCCCCCTGCCAGGCAGAAACAGTGTGCATTCTGCTTCAGAGCTCTACAGTGCACTCTTATTCCACCCTGCTAAACAGAATACCTAATTTACACCAACAAAGAGGTAGAGGAAGATACTGAACATATACACTGCACAGAGTCCTGACCTCAACCCGATAGAATACCTTTGGGATGAATTAGAGAGGAGACTGCGACTGCGAGACAGGCCTTCTTGTCCACATCAGTGCTTGACCTCACAAATGTGCTTCTGGGAGAATGGTCAAACATTCCCATAGACACACTCTAAACCTTGTGGACAGAGGAGCCGAAGCAGTTATAGCTGCAAACGGTGGGCCAATCAATATTGAACCTTACAGACTGGGATGCCATTAAAGTTCATGTGCATCTAAAGGCAAGTTTCCCAATACTTTTGGCAAAATAGTGTATGTTTGGTCAATAAATACATATAGTTCTGTACTGGCAGTGATATATTGTAGCTTGTGAAGCATGCGTTTTGGACTTATTTGATTTCTACGTTTTACACTCATATAGTAATATTGATTTCACATTGCTGTTATGTAGCTTAGTACGGATTGAGTATACAGGGTATTTTCATATATTAACAAGAAGAGGAAAGGGTATTCTGTACGTCAAGATTTTGCTTGGCATTTTTTGCACTTATCAAACATATTTAACATGTTGATCACATGCCTTTTTATGCAATGAAAATTGCATGCTTGGTGTCAGCCCTGCCCAATTGTCTGTTGTTAAAATGTAACTTTACTCTCCCAATCAACATTGATTATTTTTAATCCTCATGCTGCTAACATTAGTAAATCGAAAGTATATCATAATTACTTGTTTTAAACTTTTTCTTTTATGTTTCTTCATTTACTTCCTGGTTTCTTGTCTAGACAAATGATCTCATACTTCCCAGGATTTTTTAGGAGGAGAGGAGGAGAGGTTTTCTCAGCTAAGCACACTGTCCTGCATAAATACTCATACCTCCTAACTTTTTGAGAAGGGCATGAGGGACAACCATTAGCAAAAGTATGTAGGCATAGGACACACCTCCGCCACACCCTCTTAAAGGAGAATTTTAAAAAAAGTTGTTAATCCCATGAGTGCTTTTTTTTACCACCACTATTCCTTTATATTGGCTTTTGAAATGTACAAATGCAGCAATTTAGATTTTGGATAAAATGTTTAGCACTGGGAAACACTTTTTGAAAGATAAAAAATTTAATTTTTATATGCAAGGTTCACATATACTTTAACCAGGTATTCAGATAGAATGTTTTTACTGTTGTTTGTGTCCCTGTTAGAGAAATTCACTCTCTCTAGTTATCCTGTTGATCGTTATCCCCAAAAGTGAAAATGAAATAAAGTCCCAAATTTTGGGTGGTGAGCAGAACAGGCATAGAGGGGAAATCTTCCAATGGGGACACTATTCCTGGTAACCCAGGAATTTCCCTCACTTGCAACTATGGGACAGGACTCAATAGGAAATCCCTCCAATGGGACACAGATGGCCAAAAAAAAAACAGAAATGAAAACCCTCCCGTTCTCGGCTCGGTTCACACTGGAACTAGCTGCGGATCGCACAGGAGTGGCTGCAGCGGAGATATGTGAACCGGCTCCATAGGGAGGTAGTCACATTCTCCTGCTATGCGAATTGGATACGGAGAATCCGGCATCTAATTCGCATAGGTGTGAACCTGGCCTAAATGCTGCTTTAATTTATTTTAAAAGAATCTCAATTAACAAAAAAGGAATGTCATTGCTCTTCTGAACATGCTAGATGCCTGGCTGCCATACATTCACTGATCTGGAAATAGGTAGATTCGTGGATCAGGAGTTCTCCCATGTACCAAGTCCTTGACTGAGAAGGTATTGAAGCCAGGAGCAGCTATTATTTTTAGATGGAGATCAGCATACGTAGCTCCCTCGCCCATATCTCTATCTGCCTTTACATATTTCCTTCAAAAGTTTATTCATTGATATTCCTAGTGCGGTTTCAGTTTCTAGTACCTATTTTTATTGCTCTCCTTCAGGGATCAGAGTGGAGAAAGTTTTGTTTAGATGTTCTGTTGAATTTCTGTGCTATTTAAGGGCTGACCTTGCATGTCTTTAACCACTTGCTTACTGGGCACCTAAACCCCCCTCCTGCCCAGACCAATTTTCAGCTTTTAGCGCTGTCACGCTTTGAACGACAATTGCGCGGTCATGCTACACTGTACCCAAATGAAATTTTTATAATTTTTTTTCCCACAAATAGAGCTTTCTTTTGGTGGCATTTGATCACCTCTGGGTTTTTTATGTTCTGTTAAAAAAATTAAAAAAGACCATTTTTTTTTTTAAATACAAAACTGTTTTATATTTTGTTAATAAATTTTGCAAACAGGTAATTTCTCTCCTTCATTAATGTTCGCTAATGAGGCTGCACTGATGGGCACTGATAGGCTGCACTGATGGGCACTGATAGGCTGCACTGATGGGCATTGATAGGCTGCATTGATGGGCACTGATAAGGCGACACTGATGGGCACTGATGGGCCTTAATAAGCAGCACTGGTGGGCACTGATGAGGTGGCACTGGTGGGCACTAATAGGCGGCACTGGTGGGCACTGATGAGGTGGCACTGGTGGGCACTGATAGGTGGCATTGGTGGGTACGCAGAGGTGGCACTGATAGGTGGCACTGAAGGAAGCACTGAAGGGCACTAATAGTTGGCACTGATAGGCAGCACTGCTAGGTGGCACTGATGAGGCACTGATAGGCACCACTGGTGGGCATTGATAGGTGGCACTCATGGGCATTGATAGGTGGCACTGATTGCTGGCACTTATGTACTGGTGGGCACTGATTCATGGCACTGTGGGCACTGATTCGTGGCACTGGCAGGTGGCACTGGCAGGCAGTACTGGTGGGCACACATAAGGCGGCTTTCGCCTCTTCCTCTTCAGGACCGATGTCCCTTCAACAGAAGCTGGTGATCAGCTTTTTTTTCTCCTCATGCTGTCAGCGTGGGAATAAAAAAAATGATTACCGATCTTCTGTTTACATCACATGATCAGCTGTCATTGGCTGACAGCTGATCACATGGTAAGGGGCTGGGATCGACCGCTTACTCCAATCTGTGATCACCCGAGTCTTCTCGGGTGATCACAGCGTGCGCCACACGCCCCCTTCAGGGGGCGGGGCAAGCGGGCAAAGGGGAGGACGTCTATTGACGGCCTCCAGGCAAAGTAGATCCGCGCTGTAGCTGTCATTCGGCTATAGCGCGTATCTGAAGGGGTTAAAGGCAATGTATAGCATACCTCCCAACTGTCCCCGATTTGCAACAAACTCCCTCTATCCTTCTCATCTGTCCCTTGTTTTAGTCTGATCTATATAGTTGTGTATAAAATGCACTTTTTATCTTTCCCAGTGCTAAACACTTTCATTCAATTTCTAAATTGCTGCATTTGTAAATTTCAAATGCTAGTATACAGGAATAGACGTGGGAAAAAAAAAAAAAAAGCACTTGTAGGTACGACTAATTTAAAAAAAAAATAATTCTCCTTTAAGGGGGTGTGGCAGGGGGTGTGTCCTATGCCTACATACTTTTGCTAATAGGTGTCCCTTGTTCCCATCTCAAAAAGTTAGGAGGTATGGTATAGTCCAGTGTTTCTCAAACTTTTTTGTCTCGCGGCGCACCAAAAAATCTAAAAATGTTCACGGCACACCTGAAAAGATTGAACAATTTGTGTGGGGAAGAACTTATTTATTTTTACATATATATTAAATTTTAAATTTAATGTGAAGGATGTGCCTGCTTTCGAGAGCAAATCTGATTGAAGCGATTGTAATCTTCTTTGTACTTTCGCTTGCTTCTAGACATGTGCACTGCCGAAAAAAGTTTTCGTTTTATTTATATTTATTTTTTTAGTTTTTCAGGGCATTCGTTATTATCGCAATTTGTAAATTCTAAAATTCGTAAATTCTAAAATTCATAAATTTGAAAATCAGAAAGAATATCCGAAAATTCGAAAGAATACTTAACTAACTAACTAATAATACCTAACTATTAAATTATAGGTATTGGAATTTCCTTTCAAATTTGGCTGTTAGTGAATGTAACGAATATGAATTTATCCGAAGTTAGAAATTATCCGAAATAACAAATGCCGCATCTAAACAAATGGAACGGAACAATTAATAACAATAATAATAATATAACATTTTTATTATTGTTATTTATAACTATTAATTTGTTACGTTCCATTAGTTTAGATACGGCATTCATTATTTTGGATAATTCATAACTTCGGATACATTCGTATTCGTTACATTCACTAACAGCCAAATTTGAAAAGGATTTGATTAGATGTGGCATTCGTTACTTCAGATAATTCGTAACTTCGGATAAATTCGTATTCGTTACGTTCACTAACAGCCAAATTTGAAAGGAAATTCCACTACCTATAATTTAATAGTTAGGTATTATTAGTTAGTTAGGTACTCTTTTGAATTTTTGAATATTCTTTCTGATTTTCAAATTTACGAATTTACAAATTGTAAATTCATCATAACGAATGACCCGAAAAACGAAAAAAACAAAACAAAACTGAATACCTATAATTTAATAGTTAGTAGTAGTTAAATTATTATTAGTTAGTAATTATTTCAGATTTTCAAATTTTCGGGTTTTTGGATTCAGGAATATTCGGAAAAACTTGTTAAAACTGGTTTTCGTTAATTCAGATATTTTGGATTTTTGAATTTCAAATTTACAAATTTCCGAATTTTCTAATGTACGAATGTACGAATTTAATAATGTACGAATTTACGAATGTACGAATTTACGAATTGCGATCATAACGAATGACCCGAAAAACTAAAAAAAAACAAAAAAAAAAACAAATGAAACGAAAACAAACAAATTTTTTGAAAGTGCACATGTCTACAAACTGTAAAGATTTACAGGAGAAAACAGGTGCTCTTAAGTGCTCACACACTCCTTACTGGATAAATATGATCTCATGATCTCAGACAAACAAGATCGAAAAGAACTTTTCTGACACACAGCCAAACACCAACAGAGGCAACTGCACTTTTTATGGCTCTGCACCAATGTCATATAAGGCTCCTCGAAGATGCCACATATGGTACATAGTTTAAAAATAAGAGGAAGGACAGAAACTCATAGTGCATCCAGTTAAAATCCAGTAAAATGTATTAAGCTATTGCACTCACATAAGAGAGGGGTAGAGTTGCAGTATACATAAACAAAGATGGTGCTGCCAGAATTTCCGTTGGCTTGCACAATGATGTCATGGCCTGACAACAGAATGCACTAAGGGACCCATGTAAAGGCTTGATGAAGACTAGCATTACCTGACCCTACTGTACAATGTAGCTGGTATCAGTAGAAATTCAAGCAAGAATATAAAGAAAAAAATGCATGTAATGATGATGTATTAAAGTGTTACTAAACCTAAAAACTTTTTTTACCTTAATGCATTGTTTGCATTAAAGGATAACTAAACCTTTGTTTTTGTTTTTTTAAATAACAAACATGTCGTACTTACCTCCTCTGTAGTTGGTTTTGCACAGAGTGGCCCCCAATCCTCCTCTTCTGGGGTCCCTCAGCGGCGATCCTGGCTCCTCCTCTTCTTGAGTGCCCCGGAGAAGCGCTCTCCCTTGGGGGAACTGGTGCGGGCGCGCTCATGTGTCCTGCTGCTGCGTCTGTTGACACAGACAGCAGAACTCGGCCCCGCCCCTGACTCTCACGTCATTGTATTTCATTGACAGCAGCGGGAGCCAATGGCTGCGCTGCTATCAATCTATCCAATCAGGACGCGAGACACCAGCTGGAGCTGGTGTGCTCATTCTCGGTGCTGGAAAGACCGGGCTCAGGTGAGTAAAAAGGGGGCTCTGGGGGGGTGGGTGCTGCACTACAAAAGGTTTTTCACCTTAATGTATAGAATTTATTAAGGTGAAAAACCACAAGAGTTTATTATTATTATTATATTATTATTATACAGTATTTATATAGCGCCAACAGTTTACGTAGCGCTTTACAACTTGAGGGTAGACAGTACAAATACAATACACTTTGATACAGTAGGAATCAGAGGGTCCTGCTCCTTAGAGCTTACAATCTAAGAGGGAAGGTCAAGAGATACAAGAGGTAATAACTGTGGGTGATGTGATGATTGAGAAGATAAATGTACAGTTGTTAGGTGGGGGCCAGATAGGCTTCTCTGAAGAGATGAGTTTTCAGGGATCATCTGAAAGTGGATAAAGTAGGAGAAAATCGGACAGATTGGGGTAGAGCATTCCAGAGGATGGAGGAAGCTCTGGAGAAGTCCTGAAGGCGAGCATGGGATGAGGTGACAAGGGAGTTTGAGAGCAGGAGGTCTTGGGAGGAGCGAAGAGAACGATTAGGTTGGTATTTTGTGACTAGGTTAGAGATATAGCTGAGGCCAGGTTGTGGATGGCTTTGTAAGTTATAGTTAGTATCTTGAATTTAATTCGGTGACTGAGTGGCAGCCAATGGAGGGATTGGCAGAGGGGTGTAGCTTTGTGGTGACATTGGTTAGGAAGGGGCGTATCTTGGAAATGTTGCAGAGATTGAGGCGGCAAGCTTTGGATAGTGATAGAATGTGGGGTCGAAAGGTTAGTTCAGAGTCCAGGATTACACCTAGGACCTTGGCGTGGGGAGATGGGTTGATAGTTGAGCCGTTGATATTGACAGGGAAATCAGGGGAAGTGGCACCTGAGGGAGGAAATATCATGAGCTTGGTTTTGGATAGGTTGAGTTTGAGGAAGTGATGTGACATCCAGGCTGATATGTCTGCTAGTAAGTTGGTAATGCGTGAGGAGACAGATGGAGAGAGCTGGGGGGTGGAGAGATAGATTTGGGTGTCATCAGCGTAGAGATGATATTTAAAGCCATGGGAGGCAATCAACTGACCCAAGGAGGTGGTGTAGATTGAGAAAAGGAGAGGTCCAAGAACAGAACCTTGGGGGACCCCAACGGAGAAAGGAAGAGGAGAGGAGGAAGTAGAGTTGTAAGTGACACTGAAGAAGCAGTGGGATAGGTAGGATGAGAACCAGTGAAGAGTACAGTTATGGAGACCAAAGGAGTGGAGTTTTTTGAGGGGGTGGTCCACTGTGTCAAAGGCAGCAGAGAGATCCAGGAGATGTAGTACAGAATAGTGTCCACTGGCTTTAGCCATTAGTAGGTCATTTGAGAGTTTAAGGAGAGCAGTTTCCGTGGAGTGTTGAGGGCGAAAACCGGACTGAAGGGGATCAAGAAGTTTATTCATGGTCAGATGGTCGCTTAGTCGGTTGTAGACCAGTTTTTCAAGAAGTTTGGAGGAGAAGGAGAGTAAGGAGATGGGACGTAAGTTGTTGAGATTGGTGGGGTCCAGTGAGGGCTTTTTAAGTATGGGGGTGACTGGCACATGTTTTAGAGAGTTTGGGAAGATGCCACAAGAGAGGGAGAGGTTGAAAATGTGAGTTAGAGAGTGTAGAATTGAGTCAGAGGGTGAGCATAGCATTTGCGAGGGAACAGGATCCAGGGGGCAGGTGGTTAGATGAGTGCTAGATAAAAGTTTAGCAACCTCAGTAATAGTACCAGGGTTGAATGAGGGAAGTAATGATTGTGTCTGTGGACATGGGGTGTTGCATGGGGGAGGGTTTTGCGCATTGGTGATCTCCTCATGAATTGTATCAATCTTAGTTTTGAAGTGATTGGCAATCTCCTGGGCAGTGAGTGAGTTGGTGGGTGGAGGCAGTGGAGGACAGAGTAGAGTGTTGAAGGTAGAGAAGAGTTGACGTGGACTGGATGAGAAGGTGTTAATGAGTGTGATAAAGTAGGTCTGTTTGGCAGTGTGAAGGCAGGAGTAGTATTTTAGGAGGGTAGATTTATATTGTGTGAAGTCTTCCTGGGTCTTATGCCGCGTACACACGGTCGGACTTTCCGGCATACTTGGTCCGGCGGACCAGAGTGTGCCGGACAATCCGCCCGTGTGTAGGCGCCGGCGGACTTTTTCCCAAAAGCCCGCCGGACCTAGATTTGAAGAAAGTTTTAAATCTTTCCGCCGGACTCAGTTTCGGGCGGAAAGTCCGCTCGTGTGTGTGCTGGTCCGACGGAAAGCCCGCTCGTGTGTATGCTGGTCCGACGGACCAGATACGACACGAGGGCAGGGTATTGCATCTCGCGCTCGCTGCAATAGGAAAAACACATTTTCCTATTGCGGCGAGTGCGGGGCATACCAGGCCCTTAGGTCTGGTATGGATTATAAAGGGAACCCCCTACGCCGAAAAAACGGCGTGGGGTCCCCCCTAAAATCCATACCAGACCCCAATCCGAGCACGCAGCCTGGCCGGTCAGGAAAGGGGGTGGGGACGAGCGAGCGTCCCCCCCCTCCTGAACCGTACCAGGCTGCATGCCCTCAACATGGGGGGTGGGTGCTTTGGGGGAGGGGGGCGCCCTGCGGGGCCCCCCTCCCCCAAAGCACCTTGTCCCCATGTTGATGAGGACAAGGGCCTCTTCCCGACAACCCTGGCCGTTGGTTGTCGGGGTCTGCGGGCGGGGGCTTATCGGAATCTGGGAGCCCCTTTAATAAGGGGGCCCCCAGATCCCGGCCCCCCACCCTATGTGAATGAGTATGGGGTACATGGTACCCCTACCCATTCACCTAGGGAAAAAGTGTAAGTAATAAAACACACTACACAGGTTTTTAAAATATTTTATTAAACAGCTCCGGGGGGATCTTCCTCCGGCTTCGGGGGTCCCTCCGCTTCATCTTCTCCCGGCGTCCGGTTGGTTCTTCTCCCGGTGTTCCAGTTCTTCGGCCGACTCCTCTGCTGTCTTCAGGTAGCTCTCTTGCCAGCAGAGGTCCGGACTCCTGGGCTTCTGGGCTTCTGGGCTTCTGGGCTTCTTCTCTTCTCTTCTCCAGATGTTGACACGACGCTCTCTCCGGCTGGACTGCTCTCCGAGGGCTGCGTTGTGACTTATATAGGCGGAGACCCCGCCCCCTTTTGATGTCACAGTCCCTGGGCATGCTGGGACTGTGACGTTTTAGGGGGCGTGGTCAACATCACCCAGTGACCACGCCCCCTAAAACGTCACAGTCCCAGCATGCCCAGGGACTGTGACATCAAAAGGGGGCGGGGTCTCCGCCTATATAAGTCACAACGGAGCCCTCAGAGAGCAGTCCAGCCGGAGAGAGCGTCGTGTCAACATCTGGAGAAGAGAAGAGAAGAGAAGAAGCCCAGAAGCCCAGGAGTCCGGACCTCTGCTGGCAAGAGAGCTACCTGAAGACAGCAGAGGAGCCGGCCGAAGAACTGGAACACCGGGAGAAGAACCAACCGGACGCCGGGAGAAGATGAAGCGGAGGGACCCCCGAAGCCGGAGGAAGATCCCCCCCGGAGCTGTTTAATAAAATATTTTAAAAACCTGTGTAGTGTGTTTTATTACTTACACTTTTTCCCTAGGTGAATGGGTAGGGGTACCATGTACCCCATACTCATTCACATAGGGTGGGGGGCCGGGATCTGGGGGCCCCCTTATTAAAGGGGCTCCCAGATTCCGATAAGCCCCCGCCCGCAGACCCCGACAACCAACGGCCAGGGTTGTCGGGAAGAGGCCCTTGTCCTCATCAACATGGGGACAAGGTGCTTTGGGGTGGGGGGCCCCGCAGGGCGCCCCCCTCCCCCAAAGCACCCACCCCCCATGTTGAGGGCATGCGGCCTGGTACGGTTCAGGAGGGGGGGGGCGCTCGCTTGTCCCCACCCCCTTTCCTGACCGGCCAGGCTGCGTGCTCGGATCGGGGTCTGGTATGGATTTTAGGGGGGACCCCACACCGTTTTTTCGGGATAGGGGGTTCCCTTTATAATCCATACCAGACCTAAGGGCCTGGTATGCCCCGCGACGGGGCTCGCAAGGTGCCAATCTCGCCGATAAAAGCGGCAAGATTGACATCCTTTTCTAGTCCCGTCGCACCTGAGTCACGTTCAAAATGAACGGACTTGTCCGTGTGTGGGCAAGTCCGTTCATTCTGAAAGTCTGCCGTAACTCCGGCGAAAGTCCGTCGGAAAGACGGGCGGACTTAGCCCGCAGGAAAGTCCGGTCGTGTGTGGGCAAGTCCGTCCGTTTTAAAGTCCGGCGCACCTGGCGGACAAAGTCCGTCGGAAAGTGTGCCGGACCAAGTAGGATAGAAAGTCCGACCGTGTGTACGCGGCATAAGTCTTATGCCACAGGCACTCAAGAGCGCGGCTACATTTTCTGAGACTTCTGGTGTCATCTGTTTGCCAGGGTTGTAGCAGTCGGGGACTAATTCTGTGTGTAGTGAGGGGGGCAAGCTTGTCTAGGGAGGAAGACAGTGAGCTGTTGTAGATGAAAGTAGTTAGGTTGGGGCAGGACAGAGGTGAGATTTTGTCATAGAGGTGATCAGTAGCAGAGTAGAGAAGAGAAGGGTTGAGGTGGCGAAGGTTTCTACGTGTAACTGTTAGGTGGCTGGAGGGAGAAGAGGTGGAAGACAGGGAGAGAGCAAAACTAATAAGGTGGTGATCAGAGAGTGGGAGTGGATTGTTGGAAAGGTTGCACGGAGTCCACAGATAGGAGAAGACAAGGTCAAGGGTGTTGCCGTTGGAGTGGGTAGGAGCCTGTATCCATTGCTTCAGGTCAAGCGATGAGGTTAGACTGAGAAGTTTAGAAATAATAGTAGTGTTAGTGTTAACAGGGATGTTGAAGTCCCCAAGAATAATTGTGGGGATTTCAGAAGAGAGAAAGTAGGGTAGCCAGGCAGAGAAGTCATCAAGAAAGGCTGATACTGGTCCAGGGGGCCAGTAGATGACAGCAATTCTTAGAGAAATGGGAGAGAATAGACGAATGCAACGTGCCTCAAAAGAGGAGAGTGTCAGAGAGGGAGGTGGGTGAAGTACCTGGTAGGTGCTGCATGGGGCTAGAAGGATTCCCGCTCCACCTCCCTTCCGTCCACTTGGTCTGGGGGAGTGAGTCCAGAGAAGGCCCCCATGGGAGAGGGAAGCAGGAGAAATAGTATCTGATTCATGAAGCCAGTTTTCAGTAATGGCAAGTAGGTTAAAGGTATTTGTGATAAAGAGGTTGTGAAGGGCGGTGAGTTTGTTGCAGACAGAACGTGCATTCCAAAGGGTTTACAACCCTTTTAAGGTAAAAAACGTTTTCAGTTTACCTGTACCTTGTGTGAAGGGGAAGAGAGGGGAGGAGAGATCAGCTCTGTGCACGGCTGGATCTATTCTCCCCTTACTTCCTCTTTACACAGCACTCGAGCAGCAGCAGGAGCCATTGGCTCTTGCTGCTGTCAATCAGAGGAAAAGACAAAAAGTTGCGCTAAGTAATGAGGCTATTGGAGCAATATGGTATGAGCCCCCAATGGTATATGTCAATAAAACACACTGAGTGCACATAAATAGTGCAAAACTAAGTAGACTCAACTGGATATAAAGTAGAGTGATTATGACATCAACTGAGAATAAAGCAGAGTGAATAAAACATCAAACATATGCAAATACAAAAATGCCATGATATATATAAACAAGTGATGAAAAGTTGTGCAGTGACTAGCTAGTAAAATATGAATTACTCCATAGTTAAAGGAAAATCAGTCCATATTCAGAGGAAAAAATAGAATATAAGTGAAAGTCCATAAAAAACTAATAGTGATAAAAAAAATGAAGTGCTGTGAAGTCCACACTACAGTGACAGGTGAACAATTCCTCCACCTCACAGGACTGCCGCTTACCAGAAGTCAATGGTCCCTTATTACAGGGGACCTCCCCGAGCATATGGCTGCAGCCCCAGCCTGGGATCTCACTGGCAAGCACCGTGTTCCTCAGCCCCAAAGTAAACAGTCCGTGAATGGATCGGTATAGTAGACATAGTGTTCACCATGGAAAAATAAAAAGTCTCACATAGCGTAAAACCTTACATTTATTGTAGTTTAAAGAAAGAGACAATTGAACACTTATGCCGCGTACACACGGTCGGACTTTTCGTCTACAAAAGTCCGACAGCCTGTCCAACAGACTTCCGACGTACCTTCGGCGGACTTGCGGCAGACTTTCTTACGAACGGACTTGCCTACACACGACCACACAAAAGTCCGACGGATTCGTACGTGATGACGTACACCGGACTAAAATAAGGAAGTTCATAGCCAGTAGCCAATAGCTGCCCTAGCATGGGTTTTTGTCCGTCGGACTAGCACACAGACGAGCGGATTTCGGGGTCCGTCGTACTTACGACGTAAAGATTTGAAGCATGTTTCAAATCTAAAGTCCGTCGGATTTGAGGCTAAAAAAGTCCGTTGAAAGTCCGGAGAAGCCCACACACGATCGGATTACCAGCCAGCTTTAGTCCGTCAGCGTCCGTTGGACTTTTGTAGACGAAAAGTCCGACCGTGTGTACGCGGCATTAGAAATCGGCGAGCAATAATGGGCGAATAGGACATAAAATTATAAGCCGGCCGGCTTCCAAACAGCCCGTACCTCCCGGGACTGATCGTACAGCGGTGACGTCAGAACATAGCTCCTCCTCCCTACGTCGTTTCGTCACTATTGGATGTGGTCAAGGGTCATCCCTATGGTAGTCCCGCAGAAGAAGAGGAGGAGCCAAGATCGCCGCCGGGGGGACCCCAGAAGAGGAGGATCGGGGGCCACTATGTGCAATATCACTGCACAGAGCAGGTAAGTATAACATATTTGTTATTTTAATAAAATGTGCAACTTTATTTGTATGCTTATAAACAAAAATTCTTCAATTGAGCATCCATGTATTTATGGAGTTACCGCTCAAGATCCCCCCCCAATCTCACTTACCCAGCAGGTGCAGCCACAATTCTGTTTCAGCTTTAAACGGTCCTATAAAGATACGTGGCTCTTCACTTCAAGCAGCTGCCTTGAAACTATTATTATGGGAATACACTGCCTACAGAAAACACATAATTCTAACACATTTTACACATAATGCATCAGATCAAAGAAATTCCATGAATAAGTGTATCATGCATTGAATGCCTTAGATTTATTTGTTCAGTGTGAGCACCGTTATTCAGCAATGAAAGCCTCAAGATAGTGATATTATTAAAAATCAATAAAAGCAAGAAACAATCCTTCAAAAAGATTCCCCACTATAAAAATTTACAGTTGGAGCCACTACAGTAGGGTTTGTTGGATGGCATGCTACCTGCTGGGTGCTGCGATTCCATCTGCTGAACCATATATCACTAGAAAGCACAGCGTGAAAGAAAATGATTTAGGGGAACTCTATACACCTCAATATGATTTTCTTTTTTTTTTTATCTTGACCAATAAATTAGCTGTATTAAACCTTAACCACCTCCCTACCACCACATTGTATAAAAATCAATAATAATAATGAACCTCAATAATAAAAAAAAAAAAAACATATTGACCAATAAATTGGTTGTATTGAACCTTAACCACCTCCCTTCGACCACATTGTAAAAAAATAATAATAATAATAATGAACCTCAATATAAAAAAAAAAAAAATCATATTGACAAATAAATTGGTTGTATTGAACCTTAACCACCTCCCTACCACCATATTGTATAAAAATAAATAATAATAATAATGAACCTCAATATAAAAAAAAAAAAAATCATATTGACAAATAAATTGGTTGTATTGAACCTTAACCACCTCCCTACCACCACATTGTAAAAAAATAATAATAATAATGACAGGGAGCTAAATGCCTAAGGAATATGCAGCTATTGGGCCCCTTAAATATCTGTGATGAAGCTGCCACTACAGTAGGGTTTGTTGGATAGCATGGGAACTCTATGAACGTCAATATAAAAAAAAAAAATCTAAACCAATAAATTGGCTTTATTAAACCTTAACCACCTCCTACCACCACATTGTATAAAAATAAATAATAATAATAATAATAATAATGGCAGACAGCTAGGCTCCTAAGGCATATGCAGCCATTGGGCCCCTTAAATATCTGTGATGAAGCTGTCACTATATTAGGGTTTGTTGAATAGCATGTTACCTGCTGGGTGCTGCGATTCCTCCTGCTGACCCATATGTCACTACAAGACACAGTAAGAAAGAATATGACTTAGGCGAACTCTATGCACCTCAATATATAATAAAATAAAATAAAAATCATCTTGACCAATAAATTGGTTGTATTGAACCTTAACCACCTCCCTACCACCACATTGTAAAAAAAAATAAAATAATAATAATAATAATAATAATGACGAGAATCTTAATGCCTAAGGCATATGCAGCCATTGGGCTCCTTAAAGCGTAACTCCACTTTTGTTGAGGAAAAAAACATTCCCCTCTGGGTGATCTATGTACATTACAAGGATTATAACAACCTTTGTTGCAGATTCCTACCTTTTGTTGTTCTGAAGGAACGTCGGCACAATGGCAGCGGTGGGCAAATGGGCGTACCTGTACGTCCCCATTAATTTGCGGGGCTAGTGGGCGCGCGCGCGCCCGCAGCGTACAGGACGAGCAGCGATCGCTGTCATGTTCAGTGGTAGCCCATCCCCCCCACAGTTAGAATCACTCCCTAGGACACACTTAACCCTTTGATCGCCCCCTAGTGTTTAACCCCTTCCCTGCCAGTGTCATTTACACAGTAATCAGTGCATTTCTATAGCACTGATCGCTGTATAAATGACAATGGTCCCAAAATGGCGTCAAAAGTGTCCGATGTGTCCGTCATAATATCGCAGTCATGATAAAAAAAAAATCGCAGATCGCCTCCATTACAAATAAAAAAAATGATAATAAAAATGCCATAAATCTTACCCTATTTTGTAGACGCTATAACTTTTGTGCAAACCAATCAATATACACTTATTGCAATTTTTTTTACCAAAAATATGTAGAAGAATACATATCGGTCTAAACTGAGGAAAAAAATATTTTTATATATATATTTTTGAGGGATATTTATTATAGCAAAAAGTAAAAAATATTGCTTTTTTTTTTCAAAATTGTCGCTCTTTTTTTGTTTATAGCGCAAAAAATAAAAAACGCAGAGGTGATCAAATACCACCAAAAGAAAGCTCTATTTGTGGGAAAATTTGTCAATTTTGTTTTGGGGTAAAGTTGCATGACCGCGCAGTTGTCAGTTAAATCGACACAGTGCCGAACCGCAAAAAGTGCTCTGGTCAGGAAGGGGGTAAATCCTTCCGGGGCTGAAGTGGTTAAAGTATAACTGAAGGCAAAACCTTTTTTTTAAGTTTTGGATAGAGTGCAGGGGGATTAGAATGCTTGTCAGTTTTTTATTGCTGTCTGTGCCCCCATTACGGAGATTCCCCCTCTCTATTTGTCCTGTTTACCATTATCATTGAAAGTGAAAGTAAAAGAAAGTCCCAAGTTTTAGGTTGTCCCCAGAAAAGTAATGATGGGGAAATCTTTCAATGGGGACACTAGTTCCGGTGACCTGGGGATCCCCAAGGAATTTCCTTAATTTGCAGGGATTTCCTCTTACTTCTGGTTTGGCTATGGGACAGGAAGTGAAAGGAAATCTCTGCAATAGGACACAGATGGTGAAAAAAATAATCTGACAGGGTTTACTTCCTCTTTAAGAGTTCCCTTTACTGGAACTATGGGGCCAAGCCCAACCGCTGAAAATCAACCCCATACCATAATCCCCCCTCCACCAAACTTTACATTTGGCACAATGCAGTCAGGCAAGCACCGTTCTCCTGGCAACCTCCAAACCCAGGTCCATCGGATTGCCATACGGAGAAGCGTGATTTATCACTCCAGAGAACACGTCTCCACTACTCTAGAGTCCAGTGGCAGCGGGCTTTACACCACTCCATCTGATGCTTTGAATTGCATTTAGTGATGTTCATTTGATTTTTATTTAAAATTTAACGCAACTCAAAAACACATGTAATGCTACTGCAGCAGAATAGTCTAGGGCAGTGATGGCGAACCTTGGCACCCCAGATGTTTTCCCATATTTTCCATGATGCTCATGCTATCTGCAGTGTAGTTGAGCATCATGGGAAATGTAGTTCCAAAACATCTGGGGTGCCAAGGTTCACCATCACTGGTCTAGGGCCCTAAAGCCGCGTACACACGATTGGACTTTCAGACGGGAAATGTTGGATGACAGGCTGTTGGCGGTAAATCCGACCATGTGTACGCTCCATCAGACAATTGTTGTCGGACTTTCCGCTGACAAATGTTGGCTAGCAGGTTTTAAAATTTTCTGTGGACAAATGTCTGTTGTCGGATTTTCCGAGCGTGTGTACACAAGTCAGTCGAACAAAAGTACAAACACGCATGCTCGGAAGCAAGGAGGAGCCAGAAGAGGTCGGTCTTGTAAACTAGCATTCGTAATGGAGAATTAACATTCGTGACGTGGCAAATTATAAAATCTCCAAATGCAGCGCACAATTCTCTTCTTCTTTAATGGGATAATAATGAAGCTGCTTTGCTGGTGATACTGATGGAGTTATTGCAAACACATTTTCAAAGGCTTTTTTTTTCTAGTGATATCAAGAATAATATTATTAGGCTTTTTTTTTTTATTTGTGCAAGTTATCACAACACCATTATCCTGTAGTTTTTAGGATCAAAGATACAACTATGTTGGTGTCCCTTGTTAATTTTACATTGTAATTTTTAAATGTAACTGCCTACTCCCAAACTGTCATTTGAAGTAAAACACATTGGGGGTTATTTACGAAAGACAAATCTACTTTGCACTACAAGTGCACTGCAAGTGCACTTGAAAGTGTACTTGGAAGAGCAATCGCTGTAAATTTGAGGGGAAGATCTGAAATGAGGGGAAGCTCTGCTGATTTTATCATCCAATCATATACAAGTTAAAATGCTGTTTTTTATTTTCCTTGTATGCCCCCCTCGGATCTACAGCGACTGCACTTCCAAGTGCACTTTCAAGTGCACTTGCAGTGCACTTGTAGTGCAAAGTGGATTTGCCTTTAGTAAATAACCCCCATAGCCAAGTATTATTCTCCACAATGTTTTTATTGTGCATTAAAAAAAGAAAACAAATAAAATTAGACATGCTATCTGCCAATAGAACTTAACCAAAAAGTACATTCTATGCATCCAAAAATATAGAAAATATACCAAATCAAATCATTATTCAACCAAACAATAATGTCAAAGCAATAACTCCAAGGCCAATAATAAATAACACATTGGGGGTTATTTACTAAAGGAAAATCCACTTTGCACTGCAAGTGCACTTGGAAGTAAAGTCGCTGTAGATCCGAGGGGGACATGCAAGGAAAATAAAAAACAGCATTTTAGCTTGCACATGATTGGATGATAAAATCAGCAGAGCTTCCACTCATTTCAGATCTACCCCTTAGATTTAGAGCGACTGCACTTCCAAGTGCACTTTCAGTGCACTTTCAAGTGCCCTTGCAGGGCACCTGCAGTGCAAAGTGGATTTGCCTTTCGTAAATAACCCCCATCATCGCCTCGCCATCACCATCGCATTGGTTGACGAACGGCCGTTCAGAAACTAACTGGAAAGGACGAAATGAAAAGCACGAATCAACACTCACCAAACTTCTACTAACACGAAATTAGCAGAAGGAGCCCAATGGTTGGCGCTAAAGAGCTGAAAAACAACGTAGTACGTCACTATGTTCGTAATTGTTGGCCAACAATTGTGTGACTGTGTGTAAGACAAGTTTGGGCCAACGCCCTTCAGACAAAATTCCACGGTTTTGTTGGCGAACAATCCGATCTTCAGCTTTACAGTTTATGTGAACAGTCAAAGGCAAGATTATCTCCTTTAACATGTTACACCCTAAATCTGACATGATAGTTTTGGGTGGATGCCAGAAGGTTTGAGCACCTTTAATTACCATTGGCATGAAGGGATCCCACTATTCCTATTGGATTTTTTCTTCACTTTATCTTAGAGAGAATAGAAATGAAAGGGTATGATGTAGCAGAAGGATACACACTTTGCGGTGGGCAGTATAAATGCCAAGAATTATGGCGGTCAGATCTCAGCAGCAGAGTCTGCAGGTGATTCAGCACACCATATTCCTGGTAGTGAAATATTCCTTTTAGCTAAGCAGAACATTTATTAGCAGGTGAGGAATTACACCACCAGCTTTAAAGATCACCCCCTATATATGTACAAGAACACAAGATCAGGTTTGAAATTCATATAAAAAAATTTGCAAATAAGGTCAGCGTTTCTTTAATAGATCTAAATTCTAATAAAAAAAAGAAGACACATTATTTAATTTTGCAGCAAGACAAATTGTGGTTTCTCAGCACAACTTGGGTCATATAAATATTCTGAAAATTGCTGTGCAAGGGGTCACCTCCATATGGTCTGTGTCATAAAATGGCAAGGAACAATAGCCTGTTAAGGTACATACTGATATTTCACAGCACTCTAGCACAGCTATAAAATCTCTCCGTATTCTTAATCAAGATTCTGAGTTGAAAGACCCTAGGGCACGCTATCTATATTTCTACTTTTTTGCCCGTGAAAAATAGACCTCTGCTGTGTGCAGCGATTCAGTAACTTTTTTTTATCTCTTCTGGTTAAAATACAGCTATTAGAACTTTGAAAACTCAATTCAAAGTCACTAATATGTGATAGTTATCAAGAAAAAGTTTAACATTCCAGCAAATATAGAAGGCGACAATGCCTTTTTACTGTGAGATGCAAAAAAAAATGGACTAAAGATACATTCCATTCACAACTGAAAATGAAACCATGGGATACATAAAGGGAGCATAGACTGCTAAGTGCTTTAGTGTTTTATTCAGATGTTGGCAAAGGGCACTAGAGCTTCCCATTCCATTTTTTTTATTATAAGTTGAACTGAGAAACCCTAAATAAAAGCTGCAATTTAACAGAGAACTGGGGGATTTCATTTTGTCATCCCAATTGTTGGACATGGTCAAGGACTAAGTGGATACACAAATTGACCATTGTTACTTACCTTGCTCCCTGTCTATGCTGCCAAAGTCCACTGGTTGAAACTTGTTGAAAGATTTTGTAGGTCTGACACTTCCTGAAGTTATGGAGGCAGGCATTCACCAAACATGGTGGTTTTATCCTCCAACCACTACAGGATGCAATAGTGACATAGCATACAGCAGAAGGAAACACAATGTACTCTAAAGGGACCAGTCATCCAACACATAGCAGCCAGTCCAACCAAGGATCCCTGTTCCAGGTTCACTCTTTGAGATCTGGAAACACAGTCTGTAGGCAGAATGTGTGCATTTTGCAGGTATGTCCTTCTTCATCAGAGCCCTGTGTGCGTTCATAGTTAGTCTGGCCACCTAGTTCAACCAATAAAAGGGGGAAAAAAATGTGTATATATATATACCTAGTCTACAGATATATACAGTATATATATATATTTATATAACTCGGGTATATATATATATATATATATACTGTATATATCTGTATATATATCACCAAGGCTCTTTATACACACATATATACATACAGTATCTCACAAAAGTGAGTACACCCCTCACATTTTTGTAAATATTTTATTATATCTTTAAATGTCACAACACAGAAGAAATAACACTTTGCTACAATGTAAAGTAGTGAGTGTTCAGCTTATTTAACAGTGTAAATTTGCTGTCCCTTCAAAGCACACAGCCATTAAAGTCTAAACCGCTGGCAACAAAAGTGAGTACACCCCTAAGTGAAAATGTCCAAATTGGGCCCAAAGTGTCAATATTTTGTGTGGCCACCATTACTTTCCAGCACTGCCTTAACCCTCTTGGGCATGGACACGTTCAACAGAGCTTCACAGGTTGCCACTGGAGTCCTCTTCCACTCCTCTATGACGACATCACGGATCTGGTGGATGTTAGAGACCTTGCGCTCCTCCACCTTCCATTTGAGGATGCCCCACAGATGCTCAATAGGGTTTAGGTCTGGAGACATGCTTGGCCAGTCCACCACTATTACCCTCAGCTTCTTTAGCAAGGCAGTGGTCATCTTGGAGGTGTGTTTGGGGTCGTTATCATGTTGGAATATTGCCCTGCGGCCCAGTCTCTGAAGGGAGGGGATCATGCTCTGCTCCAGTATGTCACAATACATGTTGGCATTCATGGTTTCCTCAATGAACTGTAGCTCCCCAGTGCCAGCAGCACTCATGCTGCCCCAGACAATGCCACTCCCACCACCATGCTTGACTGTAGGCAAGACACACTTGTCTTTGTACTCCTCGCTTGGTTGCCGCCACACACGCTTGACACCATCTAAACCAAATAAGTTTATCTTGGTCTCATCAGACCACAGGACATGGTTCCAGTAATCCATGTCCTTAGTCTGCTTGTCTTCAGCAAACTGTTTGCTGGCTTTCTTGTGCATCATCTTTAGAAGAGGCTTCCTTCTGGGATGACAGCCATGCAGACCAATTTGATGCAGTGTGCGGTGTATGGTCTGAGCACTGACAGGGTGACCCCCCCACCCCTTCCACCTCTGCAGAAATGCTGCAGCACTCATATGTCTATTTCCCAAAAACGACCTCTGGTTATGACGCTGAGCACGTACACTCAACTTCTTTGGTCGACCATGGTGGGGCCTGTTCTGAGTGGAACCTGTACTGTTAAACTCCTGTATGGTCTTGGTCACCATGCCACAGCTCAGTTTTAGGGTCTTGGCAATCTTCTTATAGCCTAGGCCATCTTTACGTAGAGCAACAATTCTTTTTTTCAGATCCTTAGAGTTCTTTGCCATGAGGTGCCATGTTGAACTTCCAGTGACCAGTATGAGAGAGTGAGAGGGATAACACCAAAATTAACACACCTGCTCCCCATTCACACCTGAGACCTTGTAACAGTAATGAGTCACATAACACCAGGGAGGAAAAATGGCTAATTGGGCCCAATTTTGTCATTTTCACTTAGGGGTGTACGCATTTTTGTTGCCAGCGGTTTAGACATTAATGACTTTGTGTTGAGTTATTTTGAGGGGACAGCAAATTTACACTGTTATACAAGCTGTACACTCACTACATTACATTGTAGCAAAGTGTCATTTCTTCAGTGTTGTCACACGAAAAGATATAATAAAATATTTACAAAAATGTAAGGGGTGTACTACTCACTTTTGTGACACACACACATACTGTACAGGTATAGTTATATATATATATATATATATATATATATATATATATATATATATATATATACATATAGATATATATACACAATCCTATACCTACAGTTGATCCAGAGGAAGGCAACAAAAAAAAAATTAAAGCATGATTCAATTCGCTCCAGCAGGGGAAAAAAAAATCTTCCTGATCCCCCAAGAGGCAATCAGATATTCCCTGGATCAACTTTACCTATAAATGTTAGTATCCAGTTAAATTATGTACATTGAGGAAAGAAGGCCTTTCTTAAAACAATCTACTGAGCTGGCCAGATCTTGAGGGTGTCTATTCCATATTTTCACAGCTCTTACTGTGAAGAAACCACTCTCTTTTCCTTCAGACGTAAAGAGTACCCCCTTGTCCTCTGTGATGACCTTAAAGTGAATAACTCACCCCACCAAGTTCACTATATGGACCCCTTATTTATAAATGTTGATCATATTCCCCCTTAATCTCCTCTTCTCAAGAGAGAATAAATTAAATTCCTCTAATCTTTCCTCATAGCTGAGCTCCTCCATGCCTCTTATCAGTTTGGTTGCTCTTCCCTGCACTTTCTCCAGTTCTCTGATATCCTTTTTGAGAACTGGTGCCCAAAACTGAACTGCGTATTCCTGATGAGGTCTTACTAATGATTTGTACAGGGGCAAAATTATATCTCTCTCTCTGCAGTCAATACCTCTCTTAGGGCTGGGTTTACAATTGGGTGTGGGTTCCCCGCATCCAATTCGCATGACAGGAGAGTGTGACCAACTCACAATGGAGCCAGTTCAGACAGCTGCCGGGGTGGCCACAGAGCACAGAGCAGAAGGGTCCTGTGTATCTTTGGCTCTGTTTCAGGTCCAAATTCAGACAAAAATTCGGACCTGATTCGCCCCTGAAATGGTGAACAGGGATGCACCGGACACCTGCTGCGAGCACCTAGTGTGAACACAGCCTAATACAAGAAAGGACTTTGCTTGTTTTGGAAACGGCAGCTTGGCATTGCATGTTAATTATTAGGATTATGATCTACCAAAACCCCCAGATCTTTCTCCACTATGGATTCCCCCAGTTGTACTCCCCAAGTATGTATGATGCATGCATATTCTTAGCCCCCAAGTGCATAACTTTACATTTATCAACATTAACCCTCATTTTCCACATAGTTGCCCAATTAAACAGTGCATTGAGGTCGGTTGGAGACATCCTGTAAGGACGTTATTCCACTGCAAATCCTGGCATCATCTGCAAAGACAGAAATGGTACTTTTGATCCCAGACCCGTTATCATTTTTAAAGGTATTAAAAAGTAAAATACCCAACGAACCTCCCCACCAATGACCTGACGTGCATCCTCTCCCCCCCACCTACCTCACCTGCCTATCCCCAGACATCTCCCTTTACACTCTCCCGCTCGACTCTGACACCACTAAGATCAAACTTAAAACCAGACCTAAGAGTCGATAACACACGAACCTGCGGTTGTCCTTCTTGGTTCATCTACAATACCCATTATCTAAAGCACCGTATAGGATTACTACCACACAACGGAATAGTAGATATTGACTCCATGTTATAACATATAACAGCTTGTAAACCTTTTGTGTACCATTCCACCGCTTTTTATGTACAATAACTCTCTTTCTCTTCACTTTAATGGCGGCTGCGTCCGCACACATGTATTTCAATGTGCTTGTTTCAACTTCTTTTTTTTTCTGTTACCTCTGTTCAAAAACTCAAACTTTAATAAAAAATAAAAAAAGTAAGGGTCCCAACACTGAACCTTGGGGAACACCACTGATAACCTTAAACCACATATGTCAAACATAAGGACTGGCAGGCCGAATCCGGACCCCCAGGCCTTGTCATGTGGCCCTCCACCCAAGTTTGCAGCCAGAATGTGGCAGATCTCAATTTCGCTATTTCCAGGCTCTCACCCTCCGCTCCTGCTCTCACATGTACACAGAGAAGCCTTCTGTTATTACAATGGACAGCTTTGCTCTCAGCGGCTCCCAGAACTAATAGATCCCTGCGCACACTCACGACAGGGACAAATATCCAGAATCTGAGAGAGAGAGAGAACTCCCTGCAACGTGAGGCAGAGCCACCTACACAGGGAGGTACTAGAGCTAGGCAAGGTGGGAGATGCGAGGAAGCTTGGGGGGGTGTTGAGGGCTCCACACTGTGCATAGCTCACCCCTAAACCCTGCACTCTGTGCACAGCACACTTCTGAACTCTGTACATAATGCACTCCTGAACTCTGCACTCTGTACGTAGCGCACCCCTGAACTGAACTATACACTCTGTGCTTAGCACACTCCTGAACCCTGCACTCTGTACACAGTGTACTCCTGAACTCTGCACTCTGTACACAGTGTACTCCTGAACCCTGCACGCTGTACACAGTGCACTCTTAAACCCTGCACTCCGTACACAGTGCACTCCTGAACTCTGCACTCTGTATACAGTGTACTCCTGAACCCTGCACTCTGTACGCAGTGCACTCCTGAACGCTGCACTCTGTGCACAGTGCACTCCTGAACCCTGCACTCTGTACGCAGTGCACTCCTGAACGCTGCACTCTGTACGCAGTGTACTCCTGAACTCTGCACTCTGTACACAGTGCACTCCTGAACTCTGCACTCTGTACACAGTGCACTCCTGAACTCTGCACTCTGTACACAGTGTATTCCTGAACTCTGCACTCTGTACACAGTGTATTCCTGAACTCTGCATTCTGTACACAGTGTACTCCTGAACCCTGCACTCTGTACACTCCTGAACTCTGCACCCTGTACACAGTGTACTCCTGAACGCTGCACTCTGTACACAGCGTACTCCTGAACTCTGCACTCTGTACACAGTGTACTCCTGAACCATGCACTCTGTACACAGTGCACTCCTGAACTCTGCATTCTGTACACAGTGCACTCCTGAACTCTGCACTCTCCATGTAGCATAATTCTGAGCTCTGCACTCTCTATGTAACACACTCCGCAACCTCGCACTCTGTACATAGCACACTCCAGATACAACCAGCCCTTTGAGGGCAACCATACTGCTGATGCAGCCCATGATGAAATTGAGTTTGACACCCCTGCCTTAGACCATTCAGAGTAAGAATTATTAATCACTACTCTCTGAATTTGGTCTTTTAGCCAGTTTTCTATCCATGTACAAACTGATCTTTCCAGCCTGTAGACTTTACCTTACACATTAGGTAACCTTACCTCCCTAGGTATGGCATATGCATACTCACATTAGTTCAAGCTGGACCAGTGAAACCATGCAAAAAAAAAAAAAAACACCATAGCTGGAAATCAGCTTTAAAATGAACAGAGTGTACTGAAAATCAATCTTGTAATGATTGCAGATATGCCACTTAGCCACTTTTTCAGAGATTTTAGTACTTATTTTTCATGCTATATTTTCTAAACATATTTATAAGTACATTTAGTTGTTCCCAAATTGCTCCAAACATAGCATTTACGTTTTGCTTTTTATGAGATTTGGAGAACCTGTCCCATGGAGATGACTTTGGTGGAAGTGATGGTGTCCCGCTATTTTTAATCTGGATTCATACTGAGTATCCAGCTGAAGATAGTTCACTCGAGAATACTCTTAAGACGAGTCAACCTGCAGTTATTATTACATCGGCCTTTTCTTCAAATCTCTCCAATTTGAATCAAATTGTCCTGCTGTACTTTCAGTCACAAACTCTAACCCACGCAAAGGGCTCCAGGAGAAAAGCCAGTGCCTGCTGATACTCTTAGAAGATGTGGAATAGACTAAATGGAAGCAGATCTCTTTTTTAGCCAATAATATTTATCGATCTTTAGCTGACTGATGTGTTTTCAAAGAGTATTTAAACCCAAGAACAAAATTGGAATGGCTTGCAGCTTATCAGTCTTATATTTGGTGGCTGCATTTGTTTTCTTTTTTTGAGATTTTTTTTTCACCCGGTGTTCCTGCCAGTAATGCACTTCCTGTCCTGGGGTGACAACGCTCACTCATTGTGCTGTAGAAGAAGCAGTGTTGTCCCCCTAGTTTGCTCACTGCGGATTTAGGCTACAGAGCGCATTCACCTCTCCTCATCTCCGTAACATGAAGGGAGTTGTCCTCTAGCTACAGAGGTGAACTACGCAGGGCTGATAATATGGTTTGTGATTTCAGGCAGCACAGGCAGAGTCCATGGGCAGTTAAGAGCTTGCTGGATTTCTGAGCAGGTTTTTTTTTTGTTAATCCAACAGATGTAACAAAACATTTTTAATGGTGTACTGTACACAGGCACTTCCCAGGTTTGAGGCTCCGTGACATGATCGCCGGGAGATCAGCGGACATCCAGTCTGCCGGTCCTGCGGGCGCGGTCACGCTGTACGCGGTGGGCACGCACGTGCGCCTGCTATCCCCAGCTCTTAAAGGGGACGTACAGGTATGCCCATTTGCCCACCGCTGCCATTGTGCTGACGTATATCTGCGTGCAAAGGTCGGCAAGTGGTTAAAGTTTGCATTTTTATTGTACACATCGTATGTGGTATTCTATTTTGTCCTCCGCAGCTATTACCTTTTGTACCACCTACCCCTCCCTCAAGATTGTAAGCTCCATGAGCGAGGGCCCTCCTATTCCTTCTTCATTGAACTTTATTGCAATTGTGCTGTCCCCACTCTACATGTGAAGTGCTGCATAAACTGTTGGCGCTATAGAAATCCTGTATAATAATAATAATTTGATGATATTAAAGTGGGTCTAAAGTCAAAAGGTTTCTTTTGCATTAAGGTTAAAAAAAAACCAAAAAACGTCCACTTGCAATACCATTGCCCAGAGCAAGTAAGTATACCCTCCTTTTATTTTAATAGAGAAAAAAATATTTTACAACTGCTTTAAGGCTTCTATGTATTAAAAAAATTGCTATGTAGATCATTAGTCAAAAGCATTCGCAAAAGCACATGGAATGATCGTTGTGTTGCTTGTTTTATAATTATCTCTTATGATCTCTAGCTCCATCTCCTGGCCATAATGTGGTATATTTCTAAAATACCTCTGTCAAAAAATATTGTATTATGGGCACTGGAGGTAGATGATAATCATAGAAGATAATTATATTACAAACTATTCGATGATCATTTGTTGTGCCTGTTGGAATGCTTAAGACAGGGGTCAGGAACCTTTTTCTACTTAAGGGCCAGATTCAATGTATGTGAATGCATGAAGGGCCGCATTCAACTGCTTATAAATGAAGATGATAATCTGGACCCCTTTACATTACACAGTCCCCGCACCTCTGGACCCCTTTACATTACACAGCCCCCGTAGTCCTGAACCCCTTTACATTACGCAGCCCCCGTACCTCTGGACCCCTTTACATTACACAGCCCCTGCACCTCTGGACCCCTTTACATTACACAGCCCCCATACCCCTGGAACCCTTTACATTACACAGCCCATGAACTCCTTGACCCTTTTACAATACACAGCCCCCGTACCTCTGGACCCCTTTACATTACACAGCCCTGTACCTCTGGACCCCTTTACATTACACAGCCCTGTACCTCTGGACCCCTTTACATTACACAGCCCCTGTACCTCTGGACCCCTTTACATTACACAGCCCCCGTACCTCTGGACCCCTTTACATTACACAGCCCCCGTACCTCTGGACCCCTTTACATTACGCAGCCCCCGTACCTCTGGACCCCTTTACATTACACAGTCCCCATACCTCTGGACTTCTTTACATTACACAGCCCCGTACCTCTGGACCCTTTTACATTACACAGCCCCCTGTGCATAGCACACAGCCCCCTCTGCATATTACACAGCCCCCCCATGCTATGCTTTAAAATTATGCACATTGGTGGAATAGCGACAAATTACGGTACTTAAAAATCTCCATAGGCGACACTTTAAAATTTTCTACAATTGTGCGGTCATGCAACACTGTACCCAAATGAAATTTTTATCATTTTATCCCCACAAATAGAGCTTTCTTTTGGTGGTATTTGATCATCTCTGCAGTTTTTATTTTTTGCGCTATAAACAAAAGAAGAGCGACAAGTTTGAAAAGAAAACACAATATTTTTTACTTTTTGCTATAATAAATATCCCAATTTAAAAAAAAAAAAAAATGTTTTGCTCAGTTTAGGCCGATATGTATTCTTCTACATATTTTTGGTAAAAAAAAATTGCAATAAGAGTATATTGATTGGTTTGCGCAAAAGTTATAGTGTCTACAAAATAGGGGATAGTTTTATGGCATTTTTATAATTATTTTTTTTTTTTAACCAGTAATGGCGGCGATCTGCGATTTTTATTATGACTGCGACATTGCGGCGGACATATCGGACACTTTTGACACCATTTTGGGGCGATTCACATTTATACAGCGATCAGTGCTATACAAATACATTGATTACTGTCTAAATGTCACTGGCAGGGAAGGAGTTAACACTAGGGGGGCGATCAAAGGGTTAATTGTGTTACCTAGGGAGTGATTCTAACTATAGGGGGAGGGGACTCACAAGGGGAGGAGACCGATCAGTGTTCCTCTGTACTGGGAACACACCATCGGTCTCCTCTCACCTGACAGGACGTGGATCTGTGTGTTTTTACACACACAGATCCACGGTCCAGCTCTGTTAACATGCAATCGCGGGTGCCCGGCGGACATCGCGGCCACTGGGCACGCGCATCTACTCCCGCGCGCGCCCCCCAGATGGCCGGGAAGCCCAGGACATCATATGATGCCCGCCCAGGATGGGAGATCCCTCCTGCGGACGTCATATGATAATGGGCGGGATGGGAAGTGGTTAATACTGTCATTTTTTTTTCTATTTGGCGCCTTTAAGTCTTCTGTAAACTGGAAGTGATGTCATGACATTGCTTCCTGGTTACTGGATCTGAGACCTGATCAAAGCCAATTCCAGCTCCATTCGGGTCTCCGGCCAGTTGGCGGAAGTGCCAGCTGGTCGCTTGAGCCTCCCAGTGGAACGGGAGAGCCCGCTGCTGGGGGGTTCCCTCCCACTGCTTCTTAGCCGCATTGGTTGTTATCCCAAGAAAGCCGACCATGGTTAAAATGTCCACAAATTCATCATGTAAACTGACGGGCTGGGCATTTACAGTGTGGCCCACGGGCCTGTACGTTGCTGGCCCTTGGCTTAAGATGTTTGCATGGCAAATTTTTTTATACATAGATCCCAAGTGTATTTCTGTACTCTCTTTGCACAGTTTGTTTTACTATTCTATATACTGTACTATTTATGTTTCAGTTACAGACCTTCCTCAGTGGTAAATGCCCCTCATCTTACTGCAGGAGGCTGATCCCATCCTAGTACCATCTTTTTATCCATCCCTATACAACAGAGTTATTCATATGTGGGAAACATAAAGCCCTATTTAACCACTTAAAGACCGCCCCATAGCAGTACAGTGTGGCTCTCCTGTGCTGAATCACATATATATACATGATTCTACACTTCTGCCTGCAGGAGGCACGCGCACCGCCGGCAGGCTGCTTCTGCTGTGATTATTCACAGCAGAAGCCGATCTGTGGGTGGCGGGCATTGGATGTTCACTGGCACCCGCCAATCATCGGTTAAATACACAGAACGAGGATCTGCCTATGTAAACAAGGCGGATCTCCGTTCTGACGGGGGAAGGGATGGATTTTGTGTTCCTCCAAAGCAGGGAACAAATTTCATCTCTTGCCATTGTAAAAATAATAAAGGAAAAAACTGCGCTAATAAATATAATTGAAAAACAACCTGGTGAAAAAAAAATATATAAATAAATTGAAATCAATATAGTGAATAAAAGCATGTGAATATGTGACCGAAAAATCATCCGTAGAGACAGAAGAGTCCAAACACAGAAGCATAAATCCCTCAGTCAATCCCAATGAAGGCCATGTAGGAAACATTGGATGAAAAACCACCACTCATTGTGATCGTTTCTCTTGCCATAGTAAAAGCACCTAACACAGTACACAAAAACACTGGCTAGGCATACGGTTAACCCTTTTAATGCCCTAGATGTTTAACCCCTTCCCAGCCATTGTCATTAGTACAGTGACAGCGCATATTTTTAGTACTGATCACTGTATTAGTGTCGTTGGTTCCCGCAAAATGTCAAAAGTGTCAGTTAGTGTCCGAATTGTCCGCCGCAATATCGCAGTCCCGCTATAAGTCGCTGATCGCCGCAATCACTAGTAAAAAAATAAATAAATATTCAATAAATACAGTATATATGTGTATATAGTGTAGACACTATAATGTTTGTGTAAACCAATCAATATACGCTTGGATTTGGATTGGATTTTTTTTTTACCAAAAACATGTAGCAGAATACATACATTTGTAAAGAAATTAGACTGAAGAAATTACACTTTGCTACAATGTAAAGTAGTGAGTGTACAGCATCAAATTGGTCTTCATGGCTGTCATCCCAGAAGGAAGCCTCTTCTAAAGATGATGCACAAGAAAGCCCACAAACTGTTTGCTGAAGACAAGCAGACTAAGGACATGGGTTACTGGAACCATGTCCTGTGGTCTGATGAGACCAAGATACACTTATTTGGTTCTGATGGTGTCAAGCGTGTGTGGCGGCAACCAGGTGAGAAGTACAAAGACAAGAGTGTCTTGCCTACAGTCAAGCATGGTGGTGGGAGTGTCATGGTCTGGGCCTGCATGAGTGCTGCCGACACTAGAGAGCTACAGTTCATTGAGGGAACCAAGAATGCCAACATGTCCTGTGACATACTGAAGCAGAACATGATCCCCTCCCTTTGGAGACTGGGCCCCAGGGCAGTATTCCAACATGATAACGACCCCAAACACACATCCAAGACGACCGCTGCCTCACTAAAGAAGCTGAGGGTAAAAGTGATGGACTGGCCAAGCATGTCTCCAGACCTAAACCCTATTGAGCATCTGTGGGGCATCCTCAAACGGAAGGTGGAGGAGCACAAGGTCTCTAACATCCACCAGCTCTGTGATGTCATCATGGAGGAGTGGAAGAGGACTCCAGTGGCAACCTGTGAAGCTCCGAGGAACTCCATGCCCAAGAAGGCAGTGCTGGAAAATAATGGTGGCCACACAAAATATTGGCACTTTTGGCCCAGTTTGGACATTTTCACTTAGGGGTGTACTCACTTTTGTTGCCAGCGGTTTAGACATTAATGGCTGTGTGTTGAGTTATTTTGAGGGGACAGCAAATTTACACTGTTATACAAGCTGTACACTCACTACTTTACATTGTAGCAAAGTGTCATTTCTTCAGTGTTGTCACATGAAATGATAGAATAAAATATTTACAAAAATGCAAGCGGTGTACTCACTTTTGTGAGATACTGTATTAGTGGGAAAAAATGAGTCGCTTATTTTCCCCCTCACCATCTTTTCTTTAGAATGATTAATGTGCGTTAGGTGTGGTTATGTGGACTGCTCTATGCAACTCTCATAGCCAGTAGCTCATAGTCTACCTCAGAGAGGAGGGTGGCTACATTCCTACATACAGTGGGACCATGGAGAGCCAACATAGGGAAGTTGTATCACAGCAGCAAAATTAAGTTATTTGGAGGAGGCTGAGAGCAATAGGAGGGTCTTTTCTAATCAATAGAGCATTAGAAGGCACTGTTCCTGAGAATACATACTTGAACAGAATTTTTTTAAACCAAAGTTTAGTGACACTTTAAAGCCCAACTCCAGGTTTGTCTACATTAATAATAAATTACCAAAAGTATTGGGACACCTGTCTTTACACACACATGAACTTTAATGGCATCCCAGTCTTAATCCGTAGGGTTCAATATTGAGTTGGCCCACCCTTTGCAGCTATAACAGATTTAAAGCTTCTGGGAAGGCTGTCCACAGGGTTTGGGAGTGTGTCTATGGGAATGTTTGACCATTTATCTAGAAGCACATTTGTGAGGTCAGGCATTGAAGTTGGAAGGCCTGGCTTAAAGTCTCCAATCTAATTCATCCCAGGTGAATTAGATATCAGGTGTTCTATTGTGTTGAGGTCAAGACTCTGTGCAGGCCAGCCAAGTTCCTCCACCCAAAACTCGCTCATACATACCTTTATGGACCTTGCTTTGTGCACTGGTCTAAAGCATTTGTAGAAGGGGAGATCATGGTGTGGGGTTGTTTTTCAGGGATTGGGCTTGACCTCTTGGTTCCAGTGAGGGGAACTTTTAAGGAGTCAGCATACCAAGATATTTTTTGGACAATTTCATGCTCTCAGCTTTGTGGGAACAGTTTGGGGATGGTCCTTTCCTGTTTCAACATGACTGTGCACCAGTGTACAAAGCAAGGTCCATAAAGACACATGGATGAGTAAGTTTGGGGTGGAGGAACTTGACTGGCCTGCACAGAGTCCTGACCTCAACCTGATAGAACACCTTTAGGATGAATTAGAGTGGATATTGCAAGCCAGGCCTTCTTGTCCACATCAGTGCCTGACCTCACAAATGGGCTTCTGAAAGAATGGTCAAACATTCCCATAGACACACTCCTAAACCTTGTGGACAGCTTTCCCAGAAGAGCTGAAGCTTCACCTTTGGGATGAATTAGAGCAGAGACTGCGAGCCAGGCCTTCTTGTCCACATCTGTGCTTGGCCTCACAAATGCGCTTCTGGAACAATGGTAGAACATTCCCATAGACACACTCCTAAACCCTGTGGACAGCTTTCCCAGAAGAGTTGAAGCTGTTATAGCTGCAAAGTGTGGGCCAACTCAATATTGAACCCTACAGACTAAGACTGGGATGCCATTAAAGTTCATGTGCGTGTAAAGGCGGTAATATAGTGTATGTTGCTGTATCTAGTCTTGGACAGTGTAGCTTCATTAGAAGTCAGTGTTTGCACTACATCTGTGCTTGCTTCCACCACTGGCAGCTATGGAAAGCCAAAAATCACCAGGGGACACACACGCCTACTGCGTTTTTTACATTTTTCAACATTTATGCAACTGGTGGAGCCATTGAGATCCCATTAACGTGGTATTTTCAGGTGTTGTAGTTGTTTATGAAATGATAAGTTTTTCATTTTACAATTTATATGTAGTTAGTGTTCAGCAGTTTCCTCCTTTGACAGTCCCTCGTTTTGCATTCCTACTGTGAAAATACACTTGTACAGAATATCTGCAGGCAGTCACCGTGTTCCTTAGCAAACGTCAAGTATTCCAAATCATAAAGTGTAAGTTGTGGATTCTCGTTATCAGTAGGCACAGACCATATGCCTCTTAGGGTTCAATTTAAGGATGTGCAGTTGACCATGTCTTTTATTCTGATCTTGTTATGTGTTATAAGCTGATCCCAGGTGAAATAAGCTTTTCAGGCAGCTGAATTTTAACTTTCATGTGTCATGGAACAAGGTAACCGTTGTATTTTATTTCTTCTTCTTTATAGAGCAGATGAATGGACCATCTTTCTCTTCTATATACATACCACCCAACTTTTTGACTTGGGAACGAGGGACACCTATTAGCAAAAGTATGTAGACATAGGACACGCCCCCTGCCTCACCCCCTTAAAGGAGAAATATACAAAAAAATTATTAGTTAAACCCACAAGTGCTTTTTTTTTTTAACAGCTACTAGTCCTTTATACTTGCTTTTAAATTTACAAATGCAGCAATTTAGAAATTGGATGAAAGGTTTAGCACTAGGAAACATTTTTTGATAAATAAATACAGGCAGTCCCCAAGTTACAAACGGGTTATGCCGTGTACACACGGGCGGACTTTTCGGCATCAAAGGTCCGACGGTCTTTCCGACGGACTTTCGACGGACTTTTGACAGATTTTTGACGGACTTTCGAGAGACTTTCGACGGACTTTTGACAGACTTTTGACAGACTTTTGACAGACTTT
The DNA here is from genome assembly GCF_042186555.1 of Aquarana catesbeiana. Lineage (NCBI taxonomy): Eukaryota > Metazoa > Chordata > Amphibia > Anura > Ranidae > Aquarana > Aquarana catesbeiana. Next base: position 35,141,766 of record NC_133331.1, read on the forward strand.
TGACGGACTTTTGACGGACTTTTGACAGACTTTTGACAGACTTTTGACGGACTTTTGACGGACTTTTGACGGACTTTTGACAGACTTTTGACGGACTTTTGACGGACTTTTGACAGACTTTTGACGGACTTTTGACGGACTTTTGACGGACTTTTGACGGACTTTCGAGAGACTTTGGACAGACTTTTGACGGACTTTTGACGGACTTTTGACGGACTTTTGACGGACTTTTGACGGACTTTCGACAGATTTTCGACGGACTTTTGACGGACTTTTGACAGACTTTTGATGGACTTTTGACGGACTTTTGACGGACTTTCAACAGACTTGGCTACACACGATCACACCAAGGTCCGAAGGATTCGTACGTGATGACGTACGACCAGACTAAAATAAGGAAGTTCATAGCCAGTAGCCAATAGCTGCCCTAGTGTCGGTTTTCGTCCGTCGGACTAGCATACAGACGAGCGGATTTCTCCATAGGAACTGGGTCCGGCGGAGTTCCGGCAGAAAGATTTGAAACATGTTCCAAATCTAAAGTCCGTCTGATTTTCGACTGAAAAAGTCAGCTGAAGGTCTGATGGAGCCCACACACATTCGGATTGTCCGTCGGATTAGTTCCGTCGGACCAGCCTGGTCGAAAAGTCCGCCAGTGTGTACACGGCATTAGGGACTGTAGGTTTGTTCTTATGTCAAAAATGTTCGTAAGTCGGGAGCGCATGCGCAGAACTGCAGAGACGTAGTTTTCCAATGTTTTCAGCTGTCAAGTAGCCGCGCATGCGCAGACATCGTTTTCCGATGTTTTCCGATGCGAACAGTGGCGCAGAATGGCAGCCGCCGCCCGTTCGTAAGTAGGAGTCATTCGCAAGTCGGATGTTCATAACTCGGGTGCTGCCTGTAGTGCATTTTATATACAACTGTATAAATCAGACCAAAATGAGGGACAAATGAGGAGGAAAGAGGGACAGAGGCACATTGTTCCAAATCAGGGACAGTCCCTCAAAATCAGGGACAGTCTCTCAAAATCAGATTGGGATATATATATATATTGGGATATATATATATGTGTATGTACAGAGAGAGAGAGAGAAAAATAGTATGGATACATATACTGTGTATATATAATATATATTGTAAGATTGGGGTGATTAAACCCATGTGGTAGGTGCACGTACAATGAGTTGGGGCAGTCCAAAACTGTATTTTAGGACATGGCAGCCCACTTTTATTTAAAAGCAAGTTAACGTTTATACAGATAGCTCTTCCCATGCACAGGATTCTCACCATCACTACAAAGACATAACATTCAGCCTCCTGGCCCTCTTGTGGCAGCTTTACTGCTCCGAGTACTTCTGCAGGGTCTTCTTCACCATCAAACAGCTTTTGGTCTTCCTGGCCATCAAACACATACCAGTGGTATGCGCAAACGCAGAACCATTGTCAATTGTATTGGGACACAGACTGGAGACATAATTCTAGTCCCATCAGTTTTTGTCTTTTTTTTTTTTTTAGAAATGGAGAGAAGTCTGTGTTCAGGTCCTAAATAACTTCCATATATACAACACTGAGATACTAAAGTGGTGTAATGACATGTCCAAGCTGGCCAACTGCATCAAAGTGATCTCTCTCTGGATCTCTATTTTTTATAATAAAAATGAATACTTCCTGGAACATGTGGTCACAGGTCCCACATCTTCTCTCTTCTGGACTAGAAGGGTATTTCTTTAGGTGCCCAACACCCGGGTCCATTGGCAGGATCCTGACAGGGTCTAAAAATCTCTAGCTGGTGAGTGATGCTATTAAGACAAGGGTTGATAACAAGACCAATCAATGGTGGGCCTGGCTTCAGACGTGGATCAATGGTCTTCACTCCTGAAAGAGAAGCCATGGAGGGTCATGTGACATCAGACCCAGGTGAGTTAAATTTTTTTTTTTTTTTTTAATGTGAGGAATGGGGAGGTTTTTATACTTTGACAAGACATGGGCCACTAACCACTAGCCCTCCAGCATATGTCCTCTACCCCTTAAATCCCACTTCTAAGCACAAATCCTTTCCCCCAAAATCTTTCCCCCAGCACGACCCCACCGCAGCCCCATTTTCCAGCACAAATCCTTGCTCCCCAGAACAAATCCTCTCTTCCCTCCAACCCCCCCCCCCAGCACTAATTAACCCAACCCTCAGCACAAATCCCCCCAAATTCCACCTCCCTAGCACAAATCCTCCCACAAACTCCCCCCAGCATTAATCCTCTTCCCCAAATCCCCCCTCCTGGCACTAATCATGCTACCCCTAGCACAAATCCACCCTAAATCCACCTTCCCAGCACTAATGCTCCCCAGATTAAATCCTCTCTTCACCCCAAACCCCCTCCCTCCAAGCACTAATTACCACACCGAGGAGCAAGCAGAGGTCCTCTTTGTTCTTTGGTGTGGGTCTTTTAGATACGCTTGCCAACGAACTGCATGGCAGGTCAACATATGTCTGGTCAAGCATGTGGTACCCAAGCGGGAGATGTTTTGGCCACGCGAGATACGCTTGAGACATATGTTGCAAATAGCAGCGGTGCGATCTGATGCACTCGTCTCAAAAAAGGCCCACACCAAAGAACTTTTTGAATAACGCGCAGAGACTGCAGCGCCCTGCACATGTGGAGCTTTGGGGTGTGATGCAGTCAATGTGCTGCCCTTAGGCTGGCCCCTGGAGGGCATCCTGCCTCGTTGGTGATGTGCCGCCTCCTCCTCCTCCTCCTCCTCCTCTCTCCTATCAGGCACCCACGTTGAGTCAGTGACCTCATCATCCCCTCCCTCCTCATCACTGGAGCAAACCTGGCAGTATGCTGCAGCAGGGGGAGCATGACTGCCAGATTGCTGTCCTTCTTGGGCACCCCCTCTGTCCGTGCTCGTGTTACTGCCTTCATCGAGCTCAGTATCATCATCAGAGCCTTCCAAACGCTGGGCATCCTCCTGGAGCATGTACCCAACACTGTGGTCAAACAGTTCGAGGGACTCCTCAGGAGGACATGGTGGGGCTAGGGAAGGAGTCACTGATGACATTGAGCCAAGGGAAGAGGCCGCTGCTTTGCCAGACAAAGTACCCTGGGCATGGGTGAGAGAGGATGAGGAGGATGAGGACGGCTTGGTCATCCACTCGACCAAGTCTTCCGCATGTTGCGGCTCAACATGGCCAGCTGCCGAAAAAAAGGCCAAGCGTGTCCCATGGCCACGTGCTGATGAGGATGCACCGTCTCCACGACCAGCACTAGACACAGAGCCTGCTTGCCCTCTCTTATTGGCTTGTGACTGTCTGCCTCTCCTTCTTGGCCTTCCAGACATACTAATGGCCTGTAGCTGCACTAAGCTGGGATATATATATATATATATATATATATATATATATATATATATATATATGTACTGATACTGCAGCTAGTAAAATCAACTGCCTGCCTGTAGTATGAGAACACCACCAACCTTCTACAGGTAGCTTTAGCTGAACACTGTGAGGTGGACGCACCCCACTAACTTGTAGGTTTAGCTGAACACTGTGAGCAGGGCGCACCCCACTAACTTGTAGGTTTAGCAGAACACTGTGAGCAGGACGCACTGCACTAACTGTAAATAGTCTAGCTTCCTGACTGTGGTACTAATAGGATCAAAAGAACACCAGCAATTTTCTTTAAAATACTGTAACAAGACAAGCCTGCCTGTCAGTAAGAAGATAACAGGAACGGATCTAGCTGAACACTGTGAGCAGGACGCACCCCACTAGCTTGTAGGTTTAGCTGAACACTGTGAGGTGGACGCACCCCACTAACTTGTAGGTTTAGCTGAACACTGTGAGCAGGACGCACCCCACTAACTTGTAGGTTTAGCAGAACACTGTGAGCAGGACGCACTGCACTAACTGTAAATAGTCTAGCTGCCTGACTGTGGTACTAATAGGATCAAAAGAACACCAGCAATTTTCTTCAGGTAGCTGTATTTACTGTAACAAGACAAGCCTGCCTGTCAGTAAGAAGATAACAGAAACGGATCTAGCTGAACACTGTGAGCAGGACGCACCCCACTAGCTTGTAGGTTTAGCTGAACACTGTGAGGTGGACGCACCCCACTAACTTGTAGGTTTAGCTGAACACTGTGAGCAGGACGCACCCCACTAACTTGTAGGTTTAGCAGAACACTGTGAGCAGGACGCACTGCACTAACTGTAAATAGTCTAGCTGCCTGACTGTGGTACTAATAGGATCAAAAGAACACCAGCAATTTTCTTCAGGTAGCTGTATTTACTGTAACAAGACAAGCCTGCCTGTTAGTAAGAAGATAACAGAAACGGATCTAGCTGAACACTGTGAGCAGGACGCACCCCACTAGCTTGTAGGTTTAGCTGAACACTGTGAGGTGGACGCACCCCACTAACTTGTAGGTTTAGCTGAACACTGTGAGCAGGACGCACCCCACTAACTTGTAGGTTTAGCAGAACACTGTGAGCAGGACGCACTGCACTAACTGTAAATAGTCTAGCTGCCTGACTGTGGTACTAATAGGATCAAAAGAACACCAGCAATTTTCTTCAGGTAGCTGTATTTACTGTAACAAGACAAGCCTGCCTGTTAGTAAGAAGATAACAGAAACGGATCTAGCTGAACACTGTGAGCAGGACGCACCCCACTAGCTTGTAGGTTTAGCTGAACACTGTGAGGTGGACGCACCCCACTAGCTTGTAGGTTTAGCTGAACACTGTGAGGTGGACGCACCCCACTAACTTGTAGGTTTAGCTGAACACTGTGAGCAGGACGCACCCCACTTACTTGTAGGTTTAGCAGAACACTGTGGGCAGGACGCACTGCACTAACTGTAAATAGTCTAGCTGCCTGACTGTGGTACTAATAGGATCAAAAGAACACCAGCAATTTTCTTTAAAATACTGTAACAAGACAAGCCTGCCTGTCAGTAAGAAGATAACAGGAACGGATCTAGCTGAACACTGTGAGCAGGACGCACTGCACTAAATGTAAATAGTCTAGCTGCCTGACTGTGGTACTAATAGGATCAAAAGAACACCAGTAATTTTCTTCAAAATACTGTAACAAGACAAGCCTGCCTGTCAGTAGGAATATAACAGGAACGGATCTAGCTGAACACTGTGAGCAGGACGCACTGCACTAAATGTAAATAGTCTAGAAGATAACAGGAACGGATCTAGCTAAACTGAATACAGTGTATATATATATATATATATATATATATATATATATGCAACACCTGGGATGCATATATATACACAATACACTTTAAGTGCAGCTAACTGACTGACTGTCCTGCCTAATCTAGCTAACTCAAATGAAATGACAGTGTCTCTCTCTCTCTCTAAGCACACCGGAACACACTGCACAGGGCCGCCGTGCAGGCGGCCTTATATAGTGTGGGGCGTGTACTAAATCCCCTGAGCCATAATTGGCCAAAGCCTCCTTGGCTTTGGCCAATTATGGCTCTCTGTTAAGGCGGCGCTGTGATTGGCCAAGCATGCGGGTCATAGTGCATGCTTGGCCAATCATCAGCAAGCAATGCACTGCAATGCCACAGTGAATTATGGGCCGTGACGCGCCACACGAATTTGGCGCGAACGGCCCATATTGTTCGGAATTCGCCGAACGGGCGAACAGACAATGTTCGAGTCGAACATGGGTTAGACTCGAACACGAAGCTCATCCCTACTACTGGCTATGAACTTCCTTGTTTTAGCGCGGTCGTACATCATCACGTACAAATTCGGCGGACTTTGGTGGATTGTGTGTAGGCAAGTCCGTTCATTCGGAAAGTCCGTCGAAAAGTCCGCCGAGCAAAGTCTGCCGTAAAGTCCGCTCGTGTGTACGCAGCATTAGATACCCTGCACACAAAATTGGAGTTTGTTATTACCTAACTGCATATCTGTTTCTGTGACTTGACTTGAGCTTTAATGTTTTTGTTTTTTCTTTTTTGTCCAGTGTCATCTTTTCATGGAGTTAAAGTTTTTTCAAATCTTACTGAGTCTACAATTCCAGTAGTTCTCTTTCACGGTTTACCTTACTGACCTTGTAGACCGTGGCTCATCAGTGAACAGGACGTTCAGTACTGCAGTATATATTAAACCAAGGACTAATGAAACTCTATTGACTGTTCCCACAATCACATGATATATAATTTAAAAAGGACCTCGCAGCGAAGAGATATAGCGAGCCAGCCATGTGTCTTCCTCATTATCTGTAACTTATTAGTGCCAGTAAAGTCATTTAGGTCAGCGCTCAAAGGGGATCTCTTCTTAAGGCAGAACTACATAATATATAGTTATGTGCAGAAAAGCAGACATAAGCAAAGCGCTGTGTATTCATTATAGATAGGACTGCAGCCTTGTAGTTTGGGCTTTAGATTTCTCTTACTCAGAATCAAAGTGCCAACTGTTTTAATAACTGTAAGCTTTAAGATCTAATGGGAATCCTATACTGTAATAGGTAGGTTGTCATTTTTGACCTTCTTCTGAAAACACTAGTTACACGGCAGCAAAGCTGATCCGCGGCTTCAATACTTTCTGATTCACTGACCTGGAACAAGTGAAAAGATACGAATTTCTTTAGCATTTTAAAGAGGCCAGCAACAGAAGCCCATATATTTCTCCCACAACATGTGTTTTTGAAAGGAAAGTGTAGTCTTTACCAACTTCAGCCCCGGAAGGATTTACCCCCTTCCTGACCAGAGCACCTTTAGCGATTCGGCACTGCGTCACTTTAACTGACAATTGCGCGGTCCTGCGACGCTGCACCCAAACAAAATTGACGTCCTTTTTTTCCCCGTTAATAGAGCTTTCTTTTGGTGGTATTTGATCACCTCTGCGGTTTTTATTTTTTGCGTATAAACAAAAAAATAGCAACAATTTTGAAAAAAAAGCAATATTTTTTACTTTTTGCTATAATAAATATCCCCCAAAAATATATAAAAAAACACATTTTTTCCTCAGCTTAAGCTGAGGAAAAAGCAATAAGCAATAATACGCATATATTGATTGGTTTGTGCAAAAGTTATAGTGTCTACAAAATTGGGAATAGATTTATGGCATTTTTATTATTCTTTTTTTTTTTTATTAGTATCATGATTGCGACATTATGGCGGACACATCAGACACTTTTGACACTATTTTGGGACCATTGTCATTTATACAGCGATCAGTGCTATAAAAATGCACTGATTACTGTGTAAATGACACTGGCAGGGAAGGGGTTAAACACTAGAGGGTGATCAAAGGGTTAAGTGTGTCCTAGGGAGTGATTCTAACTGTGGGGGATGGGCTACCACTGACATGACAGTAATCACTGCTCTCGATGACAGGGATCAGTGATCTCTGTCATGTCACTAGGCAGAACGGGGAAATGCCTTGTTTACAAGGGCATCTCTCCGTTCTTCCGCTCTGTGACACGAACACGGACATGAGTCAGCGGGACCTGCGGTCACAGAGCACACGGCGGGTGCCCACTATGCCGCTTCTTAAAGGGGACGTACCTGTACGCCCATTTGCCCAGCCGTGCCATTGTACCAACGTATATCGTCGTGCGCTGACCGGTATGTGGTTAAAAGTTTTTCTGATACTTATGGCAATCTAATCTCAATTATATAAATAATCCCCTTAATTTGTATTTTATGTATATGGCTGTAAACAAATGTCTAGCAGTCTTATTCAATGAGGGTTCTTCATTCTTATGCCGCGTACACACGGTCGGACTTTTCACCTACAAAAGTCCGACAGCCTGTCCGACATACTTTCGACGTACCTTCGGCGGACTTGCGGCAGACTTTTTTACGAACGGACTTGCACACACACGACCACACAAAAGTATGACAGCCTAGTACGCGGTGACGTACACCAAGTCCGACGAGACTATAAAACGGAAGTTCAATAGCCCGTACGACACCCTTTGGGCTCCTTCTGCTAATCTCGTGTTTATCTCGTGTTAGTAGAAGTTTGGTGAGAGACGATTCGCGCTTGTGAGACTCGTATTTTTCAGTTCGTTTTAACTGTTGTTCAGTCTGTGCTTGTGAGGTTTGTATCTGCTTTTCAGTGCGTTTGGTCAGTTGGCATTGAGAAATCTTTGTTTTATTGGCCGCTCGTTCCTGATTTTCAGGTCGTTCTTCACAGGCCTTGCTGTTCTTCAGTGCGTTCTGTTTAGTGCGTTCTGACCAGCCGACCGTTTTTAAGCCATGTTACCTGTACGTACTCGTCGTAGAGCTCGTGCATTGTATGTGCTTGGTGCTGTAGTTTATTCTTCAGCCCAAGACCAGTCCATGAACAGGGCGAGGAGGAGTTCATGGACCAAGAATTGGTTGCTTCAGCGTGACCAGTTCTGTCACATGCCTTTGCTCCGTGAGATCCGTGAGAATAATCCTGAGGATTTCAGGAACTTTCTCCGGATGACGGACCCCGTTTTTGACCGTTTGTTGGCTTTGCTGACCCCCTATATCAGCAGGCAGGATACCTGCATGAGGCAAGCCATCACTCCGGAGCAGAGGCTGGTCGCTACCTTGCGGTATTTGGCCACAGGGAGAAGCCTGCAGGACCTTAAGTTCTCGACAGGCATCTCCCCCCAGGCTCTGGGGATCATTATCCCAGAGACCTGTTCTGCCATCATACAGGTCCTGCAGAAGGACTATATTAAGGTAAGATATTTTTCTTTTATTAGCATCACATGTTCTTTTATGTAATCTTTGATAATGTAATGTATTTCTTGCTTCAAACACTACTTACCATCATTGCAATATAGTGTGAATGTCCCCTTTTTATCCTCACACATGCTGGAATTTTTTCCTGTTATTTTTTGTCATGCATGTATATTTTCCTTCAATAACCTTCCCAGCATGAAGTGATGGGAACATATCCACCTAGTCTACTCATTTTGAATGTATTTTGTTGGAGTGTATTTAGTGTGCTTATAATTAGCAATTATCTAGATTTCACAACCCCCCCACCCCCCCACCTAAACTCACTCCAAATAGTGTGCTGCTAATGAGCAATTATCTAGATTTCACAACCCCCCCACCCCCCTCCACCTAAACTCACTCCAAATAGTGTGCTGCTAATGAGCAATTATCTAGATTTCACAACCCCCCCACCCCCCCACCTAAACTCACTCCAAATAGTGTGCTGCTAATGAGCAATTATCTAGATTTCACAACCCCCCCACCCCCACCCTCGTTAAAATTTGCTTGAATGTTCTGTGGTGTTGATTTGTCTAAAGCAAATATATGTTGCAGTTTGCAAAATGCATGTGCACTCTACAAGTGCATTTGTTCCAGTGCTTTAGTAAATGAGCAGAAGCTCTGCTGATTTCCATCATCAAATCATATGCAAGCCTCAAAGTGTTTTCATTAATTGCCCTTGCCTGTGATTGTGTACTCCTTGCAACATGAATGCCTTTTTACATTACCTCATTTACTGTAAGCTGGTTAGCAACTGCACCTGCAGAGTGCGACAACTGCAGTCTTGTAGCCTTTTTAGTCCCTAAATTCCTGCGTGTCCTAAAAGTAATTTTTTTTAGGGATTTCACAACCCCCTAAAATGTAATCAATGTTCCATCAGAGGGGGTGAGCAATCTGATAAGTGTGCCTTTCCATATTAGTTATTCCAGAAGAATTAAATTATTGAATGTTATACTGATGCTGGGGAATAATGTTTTTAATTGTCTAATTTTCTTGCAATGTTAGCTTCCAAATTAATTGATTTTGGTTTTCTTGTTTGATTCCCCAGTTTCCTTCAACGCCACAGGAATGGCAGACTGTGGCATCCCATTTTGCCAGCCGTTGGGACTTTCCCAATTGTGGAGGGGCTATAGATGGGAAACATGTCCACATTGTGCCACCACCCCATTCGGGGTCATATTATTTTAATTATAAGGGGTTCCACAGTATTGTTTTAATGGCGGTGGTGTCGGCACACTATGATTTTTTATATGTGGACGTGGGGAAGAATGGCCGGATGTCGGATGGAGGAGTATTTGCCCAGACGGAGTTCTGCCAGCGTCTCCAGAGTGGTGGCCTGGGATTGCCACCTGATGAGGATAACGTGGAAGGACTCCCCTTTGTCTTCATTGCCGATGAAGCCTTCGCTCTCAGCAAGCACCTCATGAGGCCATTCCCCCAAAGAACCCTCACCCCGGAGAGGAGGGTTTTTAATTACCGGCTGGCCAGAGCTAGAAGAGTGGTTGAGAATGCGTTTGGAATTCTGGCCAGCCGGTTCCGCCTGTTTCAAACAGCCATTAATTTGGCGGAATACAAACTTAATTTTATCATTTTATCGTGCTGCATTCTGCACAACTTTTTAAACAAGCATTCTACCAATTATATAGGCACAGTTGGGCCTGAGGCCGGACAAATAGAAGCCAACCTTACAGGCCTGGATACTGTCCGTACTGGTTTGGCCCCCCAAAGTGCCCGTCAAGTTAGACAGCAATATGTTAATTATTTTATGGGTAGGGGGGCCATTGCAATGGGCCAGGATATATAATTTTTTACAATAAAAAAAATATTGCTGAAATCTGGCATTATATTTATTGCTTGCCTTTCTTTTGGGCTGTCTCCTAGGTTATGGTCGAGCAGTTGTAGTGCCAACTGTATTTGAATTTTAAAAATGTCTAAATAAGCTCCATTGCCACTGTAAACAACTTTTTTACAATTATAACCAAACTGATACTGAGCCTTGAAATAACAAACCACACATTTTTTAAAATCCTATAAGGAGATGTTTTTATTAATGGTTGTTATGCATTCAGTTCTGCATTTAGTATAAAATGTTCATAGACAAAAATATAATGATATCTTAATAATGTATAAATATATAATTATATTTAAATATTTCTACCTAATCCACAAAAAAATATTTTTGGCTTTTTGATTTTCGCAAACAGGCTTTTTTTTTGGGGGAGAATCAAGTTTTGTTTTTTGTTTTTTTTTTAAAAGCAAGTTTTTTTTATTTTTTTTTTTTTTAATCAAGTTTTTTTAGTTTTTTTTTGGTTTTTGCAAATCAAGTTTTTTTATTTGTTTTTGTTTTTTTAATCAAGTTTTTTATTTTTTTGGTTTTTAAAAATTAATTTTTTTTTTTTTGGGTTTTTTAAAATCAATTTTTTTATTTTTTTGGTTTTTTAAAATTAATTTTTTTTTTTTGGGGGGTTTTTTAAAATCAATTTTTTTATTTTTTTGGTTTTTTCAAATTAATTTTTTTATTTTTTTGGGGTTTTTTAAAATCAATTTTTTTATTTTTTTGGTTTTTTAAAATTAATTTTTTTATTTTTTTTGGGTTTTTTAAAATCAATTTTTTTATTTTTTTGGTTTTTTCAAATTAATTTTTTTATTTTTTGGGGGTTTTTTAAAATCAATTTTTTTATTTTTTTGGTTTTTTCAAATTAATTTTTTTATTTTTTTGGTTTTTTCAAATTAATTTTTTTATTTTTTTTGGGTTTTTTAAAATCAATTTTTTTTTTTTTTTGTTTTTTTAAAATCACTTTTTTTTTTTGTGTGTGTTTTTTAGAAAATCAAGTTTTATTTTTTTGTGGATTTTTGAGGTATATACGAGAAACAGCCCTCCTTTTTGACATTAGGTTAAACAGCCATTTATGTTCTGCCAAAAAAAGAAAGAGAAGGCCCAGAATGGGGTCAGCAAAACAGGAAATTAAGGACATGATTGATGTTTTGGGGTTTAAAAAAGGGCATTTAGATTCGACCCAAAACATCAATCATGTCCTTCATTTCCTGCTGCATACGATCCAGCCGATTACGCATTTCATCAATGTCTTTATTCCAGGCCATTATTTGACCAATTAGCCGTTGGGCACTTTCAGAGGTGAAATAGTCACTTCTTGTTGTTGTACCTAAAGTGGAATGAAACCAAAAAATGTCTTTAGAAATATGCACACATACATAGTTTACCTTACCATAAATAAAGCTGTTGTCTCAGACACTGACCTGGTGGGGTGCCCATGTAGCCTAATTCCTCCACATCCTCGGGGGTGGCACTGTTGCTTGAATCAAGCACAACCAGATCCCCTAAAATAGAGTAGACAAATTACATTAAACAAAAGGCAGCCATGCATAGATTAACGTAAGCTGGTGTGTCAGACACTCACCTGGTGGGGTGCCCATGTCGCCCACCTCTCCTTCCTCCACATCCTCAATGGGACTTGGGCTGATTGCCCAATCATGTTTTGCTTGGGGTGGACTGTCTTCTTGTTGTTGGCTGAGTGATTTTTCCCCTATGTGAAACAAAAAATTATTAATCTAATTAGCACACAGATATTTTAGGACATAGTAATTTTCCAACATTTGTAGTGAAGTGGTTTGTGTAGAGTTCCTATTTTACCTCAATATTTAAAATTATAAAGACATATCGGATAGATAGATATCAATATCTCAAAATATAGTTAATAATCTTTTGATCTCTCTCTATATCTGGAACAAAATCTCTAAATATCTAACTAAATGTAAAGAAAAAAAATTAAGATAACTTCAAATATTCAAAAAGAATGTTTTACATTTCTATATCTATCTATCTACCTATCTCTATATCTCTCTCTCTATATATATTTCTCTCTCTCTCTCTATATCTATATCTATATAGATATAGATATATCTATATATAGATATATCTATATCTATATAGATATATCTATATAGATAGATAGATAGATAGATAGATAGATAGATAGATAGATAGATAGATAGATAGATAGATAGATAGATAGATAGATAGATAGATAGATAGATAGATATAGATATATATAAATATAGATAGATATAGATATATATAAATATAGATAGATATAGATATATATAAATATAGATCGATATAGATATATATAAATATAGATAGATATAGATATATATAAATATAGATATATATATATATATATATATATATATATATATATATATATATATATATATATATATATATAGATAGATAGATAGATAGATATAGATATATATATATATATATCTATATATATATATAGATATATATATATATATATATATATGGATATGTAACGAGGTTTATTAAAAGATCGTTTAAAACGATGAACAAAAAATCGTATAGGAAGGAAAAGCACATGGAGCAGTATACAAGGTAATAAACACAAGAGAAAAACACGACAAGTACTTACTTTTTTTAAGAACTTTCCGGATACGTCGGTATTGATCCGGCTCCCTGAGTTTCAGGTCAGACCATCTTTTTCTCAATTGATCTTTGGAGCGCTGGACCCCAAAAGATGCCTGCAAAGTCTCCACGACCTTCGCCATTATTTTGGCCTTGCGCAAATTTGGCCGTGCGTACGGCCCATAATTGCCATCATAGTCGTCTTTGTGAAGAATGGCCACCATCTCCACCATCTCTTTAAAACTCATATTAGAGGCCTTAAATCTAGGCCTCATAGATTTCGTTGACGTTCCAGCCTCCGGGCTGTCTCCACTACCTGAGGTCGTCAACATTTCAGGTGTCTCCGCCATTCTTTAACTCCACTACGCGCCGTAACAAAAAATGGGCGGAGAACATGAGTTAAAATCGAACGTCAGGGGCGGGCGACACAGGCGGAGTTTCACACATGCGTAGTGTATAAAGAGGGGCCTTGCGCACGTGTCGTACGTACGTTCTGTGCGTCGAATTAGGGGGCGGAGAACATGAGTTCATTTCGAACGTCAGGGGCGGGCGACGCAGGCGGAGTTTCACACATGCGTAGTGTATAAAGAGCCTTGCGCACGTGTCGTACGTACGTTCTGTGCGTCGAATTAGGGGGCGGAGAACATGAGTTAATTTCGAACGTCAGGGGCGGGCGACGCAGGCGGAGTTTCACACATGCGTAGTGTGTAAAGAGGGCCCTTGCGCACGTGTCGTACGTACGTTCTGTGGTAGGTGATAGTGGACCAGGACGTTACAAAACGAAGGTAATTTTAGATATATATTTTTTGGGTTTTATGGTCATGACTTTGTAGCAAGCGGCCTATATGGCTTGATAGATTGATGAGGCCTACATAGGGAGAAGATGATGAGGGGTTAGCAGAAACCTAATAATAAGTGTTTTTTGTCTTGTGACTTTATCTTTTCCAGATATAATGAATCCCCTATTTAAGGATCCAGAGTTCCTTACAGCTTTCATAGCTAAATATCGAGAGATGAGGAATTTGTGGGAGGTGAAACACCCTCAGTATTATGCAAAGCATGTGAGGAAGTCAACGCTGGAGAGACTTCTGTCCTTTGCCCAGGCGACCATCCCGGAAGCAACAATGGAGACATTGCTCAAGAAAATTGGGGTCTTGAGGAATATGTATAAGAGGGAGCATAAGAAGATCCAGGAATCAATGAGATCAGGAGCATCAGCAGATGATGTTTATGTACCCAGGCTGTGGTACTACAATCAACTCCGTTTTCTTGATGACCAGAATGAAGCTAGGGCATCACTTTCAACCCTTCCCTCCACCCTTCCCTCCACCCCAGCAGAGGCTGATGAGGAGCAAGCTGGGTCTTCCATCCTGGATGAACCAGATATGACCATCTGGAGTCAGGTAAATTATTTAAACAAATATTTACTGTACTAATATTAATGATGTTAACTGGATGTTATAATTGTCTAAAATAATTTGTCACTCAAAATTGTGTATACATATCAATTGACAGTAGTGGCTAAATATGTTTGGCACCTGCTTGAAATAATTAGGGTGTCTGATTAGACTCTTTTATTAAAGAGATGTATTCACATTGAATTTGCTATTCATGAGAAGCAAACTGTGTGTCATTGATGAACCCAAAAAAATATACTCAAACTATTGTCCTTTTTTTATACACAGGATGAGTCCATCCAGGAGGAATGTGGGGAAAGTGGCAGGCAGGAGGAGACCGGGCCCATGGACAGCCTGGAGGAGGCCGGATTCACCATCATCCTGGAGGAGGCTGGGCCCAGTGTCAGGCAGGAGGTGGCTGCTCCCAGTGAGGTGGCTGCTCCCAGTGAGGTGGCTGGGCCAAGTGAGGTGGCTGGGCCAAGTGAGGTGGCTGGGCCCAGTAGGAGCCTGACCGAATCCCAAGTGCCTCCCCTCCACCTTCCCAAAAAAAGGGCCAGGAAGGGGATGGTCACACAGGACGCATCCCTGCGCCTCATGCAAGAGGCCACCCGTTTTTTAAGGAGCCCCCCCGAAGCGGAAGAATCCTATGGCTGCTACTTAGCCAGCAGGCTTCTTCAGATGGATTGGGAGCAGCACCTCATTTGTGAGCGCCTATTTGGGGAAACAATCCATAAGGAGCTGCAGGGCACGCTAACACAAAACACCCAACTACATGAGGCAGCCCCCCCTCCTCCTCCTCCTCCTCCTCCTCCTCCTGCCACAACTGAAACACCAGAGCCACAGCCTCAAAAGAAGGCTACAGGGAAGGCTGCAGGGCAGCGTGGAGGAAAGGCTGCAGGGAAGAGAAGAAAGTGATGACCTGGGTTCAGTCTGGTCTGACAGAAGACGCAGGCTGTTGTAGGACCACAGTCTGGGGACATCTAGATCATCTGCTGGTGCTGTTGATCTCTGGGATTCTTGGACCAGATTGTGCTCCCTCTTATATGGACTCCGCAAGATCCCAATTTTCTGGTACACCGACTTTTTCCAGCGTTGACTTCCTCTTTATTTTATTTTGACCATGAATAAATGGATCTTTTTTTGAGTTTAGCAAAAGACTTTATGTGTTTTCTTTGAAATCATTGATTTTACACACAATGTTAAATTAACAAGGGACAACAATCTCATTGAGTTTGGAAAAAACACACCAAAAATACATTACTAATGTTAATAATGTTCAAGTGGTAAGTCTTGAAAATAAAAAAATTTACATAACCAAAAACGGTGCTTTGGGTTAACTTTATCTAAAAACTAAAAAAATAATCACTATAAAAAAAAACAGAATAATGGGTTCTTTGTGGTAACTTTACAAACCTAAAAAAAAAAAAAAAAAAAAAAAGGGGAAAAAGTATTATTAGTATGGAAACATTGTTTTTAAAATGCATACTATATCATTCATGAGATAAAAGAGAAAAAGAATCCAGAAATCAGTTTGGGAGAACTCTGATTATGAACAGAAAAACACCTTCGTTCTTTAGAGCCTTCATAAAGAAGAAATAAAATGCGCTGCATTCAACGATCACAGATTTTGCAGCGTGATGAATGTGCTACCTACAATACGAACACTAGTTTTACTAGACCGAGTGCTTCCGTTTAGTTTTTGCTTATGAGCATGCGTCGTTTTTTTGTCCGTCGGACTAGCATACAGACGAGCGGACTTCGGGGTCCGTCGTAGTTACGACGTAAAGATTTGAAGCATGCTTCAAATCTAAAGTCCGTCGGATTTGAGGCTAAAAAAGTCCGTTGAAAGTCCGGAGAAGCCCACACACGATCGGATTACCAGCCAGCTTTAGTCCGTCAGCGTCCGTTGGACTTTTGTAGACGAAAAGTCCGACCGTGTGTACGCGGCATTAAAGTATATATAAAGCTAAAATTTTAAAGCTTAAAGTGAGTCTAAAGGCAGAAGGTGTTTTACGTTAATGCATTCTATGCATTAGGTAAAAAACCTTATGGGTGCAGCTCCTCCCCCCCTCCAGCCCCCCCTTATACTTACCTGAACCCGATCTCGATTCAGCGATGTGCATGAGAGCAGCGGCTCTCTGAGGTCTCTCCTTCCTCACTAGTTCACACAGCAGTGGGTGCCATTGGCTCCTGCTGCTGTCAGTCACAGACAGTAAGCCAATAAGGAGAGAGCAGGGGGCAAGGCTGATCTGCGCTCTGTGTGTGAATGGACCGGGAGCAAGCCTGCTTGAGTGCCCCCCATAGCAAGAGGCTTGCTATTGGGGGTACACGGCAGGGGGGAGGAGCCAAGACCGCCAGCACGGAACACAAAAGAAGAGGATAGGGGATGCCCTGTGCCAACCCATTGCACAGAGCGGGTAAGTATAACATGTTTATAACACACATTTTTTTTTGCTGCTTTTTTTTATTTATTCCTTTAGAATCACTTTTAGTTTAATCTGCTTGCCTTCCCTGGTTCTCTCTCTCTTTTATGAAACTTTTAAATAAAACCTTTCTGATTGCATTTTATTCATAATTTTGATGGGTGGACGCCAGTCCAAATGAGATTGTATTTGCATGCAGACTGCCCCCCATGTGATGCTGAGACTCCAGTGACAGTAAGGCTAGGGCGAAAAATATTTGACTCTGCAGTGCGCAAAAACTAACCTAAAAAAACAAAAATCAACAAAAAAGTGTGTGTGTGTCTGTTGTATAGTCCCCTTATGAGGTGGAAGGACCCTTCCCTGACCATCCCTGGGGCAAAGGATTCCTGAGGGGGGTAAGGCACACTCAGGTCCACCTAGCCAAAGGGCCTGATGTACCCCTTTCCTTAATTAGCCGAAGGGAAAAGAAAGAAAACAAGGGCGCACTGACCTTGTGCATTATCCTTAGGTAAATAATTTATCTTAAAATAGAATAGGAAACTATTCACAAACGTATGAATGAAAAAAATCATGATACAAGTAGTCTCCAGGTGACAGCAATTGATCAAGATGATAACAGACAAGGTGACGCGTTTCGAAGGATAACCTTCTTCCTCAGAGCCCTGCAGAGCCTTTTCGTTCATACATTTGTGAGTAGTTTTCTATTCTATTATTAAATAAAATATTTACCTAAGGATAATGCACAAGGTCAGTGCGCCCTTGTTTTTCTTTCTTTTCCCTTTGACTGTTAGGATACCCCTATCCTTGAGGGCAGCAAGGCCAGAGACATTATCCACTACGTGATCTGGTCCATCTGGTACTCACTTGTGCACAGGAGTGTTTTGTTTTCCTTAAGCCGAAGCTGACCAAGGAACAAGAGGTGGGGGCTCTCCCAAAGACAGACCCCCCAAAGCAGGGGAGAAAGGAACCTTATAACCACACATCTTCTCCCTAGACTTTAGGGTAGTCTCGAAGACCCACATCCTACGATGCAAATGAAGAGGGAAAACACATATATAAGTGCAGGTGACAAACATGGGGAGAAAATAAATAGGTAAAAATAAAGAAGTGGCAGTGCATGTGCAAGCACATTGGCTATCCCTTGTGGTCTGGTAACAGGAATTGCCCCGCTCTCTGCCTAAAGACCGAGCCCATGAGATGTTGTGCATAAAAAAAGAGGTGCCATAGCTAAGTGCAGTTTCACACAGTGGGGTTCCAAAGCGATAGTGCTACTACAGCAACCCCCAGGACACCACTCCCAGGGAGAACTTGACTGGGGGCCTTTCTAGCCTTCAGCTCAGCTCATATTAAGAGGCACTGGGCCCCTCAGAATACCACACACAACACCAGGGAATTACTCCTGAATCCACTTTACCTGGTGGGCAGGAAACAAAAAAACAAGCCGCTGCTTCAGGTGAGTGAGATAATCCACAAGGCTGGAAGGTCTAGGTTCAACCCCCAGCTCGCGTCTATGAGCATTAAAGAGAATAAATTGGCTGCACACCTTTGCAGATCCAACAGATTTATTGAACATATAATGGACTTCCACCATGACCAGGACACAGACAAGGTTAGAGGTGGCGCGTTTCACACTGACATTGTACTTCTTCAAAACCAGTTACCTGATGGGCACTTTGGTTTCTGTTCCCATGGAGAATATCTCTCAGGACTCCCATATTACCAGCAGGGATACTAGAGACAGCCAGCCATCCCAACCATAAGGGTAGAATGACAGTGGAGCACCCCTACTGGACACTGATAAAAACAGATACATTTGATTTTAGCCAAAAGGCCGCAGAACATACAGCATTATGTGACAAGGTTAGGATGCTGGACATCCTCCAGCCAGGAAATAAGTTGGGATAAATCTGATTTGATACAACTTCTAATGCCAACTGTGAGAAGCTTACAGTGTGCAGTAAAATCAGAGTAAGCTATTTCAGTACAGGAGAGGAGCATGCACTGTACAAGAATATAGAGAAGGCTAGAGTTCAGCTTCAAAGGAAAACAACCCCTTTGCCCAAACTACAGTTTTCTACAATCCAATGAATTGATTAACCGGTTGCTGCACAAATGGGCGTACAGGTACGTCCCCTTTAAGACGCGGCATTGTGGGCGCATGCCCACCGCGTGCTCAGTCACAGTGCCCACTGGTCCCGCAGACTCCATGTCCACCGGTGTCCCGCGATCGTGTCACGGTGCGGCAGAACGGGGAGACCCCTATGTAAACAAGGCATTTCCCCATTCTGCCTAGTGACATGACAGAGAGCTACTGCTCCCTGTCATCGGGAGCAGTGATCGCTGTCATGTCCTAGATAGCCCATCCCCCCCACAGTTAGAATCACTACCTAGGACACACTTAATCCCTTGATCGCCCCCTAGTGTTTAACCCCTTCCCTGCCAGTGTCATTTATACAGTAATCAGTGCATTTTTATAGCACTGATCACTGTATAAATGACAATGGTCCCAAAAAATACTGTCAAAAGTGTCCGATGTGTCCGCCATAATGTCGCAGTCATGATAAAAATCACAGATTGCTGCCATTACTAATAAAATAAAAAATAATAATAAAAATGCCATAAATCTATCCCCTATTTTGTAGACGCTATAACTTTTGTGCAAAACAATCAATATACGCTTATTGCGAATTTTTTTTACCAAAAATATGTAGAAGAATACATATCGTCCTAAACTGAGGAAAAAAATTGTTTTTTTATATTTTTTTGGGGATATTTATTATAGCAAAAAGTAAAAAATATTGCTTTTTTTTAAAAATTGACGCTTGTTTATAGCGCAAAAAATAAAAACCGTAGAGGTGATCAAATACCACCAAAAGAGAGCTCTATTTGTGGGAAAAAAAGGACGTCAATTTTGTTTGGGTGCAACGTCGCACGACCGCGCAATTGTCAGTTAAAGCGACGCAGTGCCGTCGCAAAAAGTGCTCTGGTCATGAAGGGGGTAAATTCTTCCGAGGCTGAAGTGGTTAAAGATCTGTCTGTAAGCCATGAGCAGGTAAAACATATTGCACCATAAACAACACTACCAGAAGTCTTTTTTTTTTCATTTAGCCTTGATAATCTCTTTAATTCATAGACTACATATTATTTTGATGTTGTTGCTCTCCCCTCCACATTAGAAGGCTTTCTACCTCCCTTCAATGGACTGTTGGTATTAAAACGTCTGGCACAGTGAAAATGTGAGCCTTATGCATGATATTTGTTTTTGAGTGACGTATTATGTATTATTCACTTGAGTTGGCTTTAATAGCTTAGCAAATGTGACCCACTATACTATATGCATAATTAAATTGCTTCTACATTATTTACTCAGAACTCAATAATACCATTCAATACCTTCCCCCAGCAATGACGTTACTGTTGAAAAAGATTAAATGATGCCGTTTACCTTAATTAGAAAAGATCAATCATATACATTTTTCCTGAGCCGGATCGGATTGCTTAATTAGTAATTATCTCTTCGCAAACACTACACTCAAATATTACTGCAAGAATTGTTTAAACCACGACTTAATGATTCTTACCTTGAAGTGTTTCATATGTAGATTTTGAGTTATAGGTATGTAATAAAAAATCCTACCGCTTAAAGCTCAACTTCAGGCAGATGTAATGAAACATTTTAATGAAATTATATAGTCATTAAAAAATATCAAGTATATGTTTATATGCAACTAGCTTAGGTACCTGAATCTGTCTTATTTACAGCCTTCTTTAACCACTTCAGCCCCGGAAGGTTTTACCCCCTTTTACAATTCGGCACTGCATCGCTTGAACTGGTAATTGCGTGGTCGTGCAACGATGTACCCAAACAAAATTTGCGTCCTTTTTTTCCCACACGTAAAGCTTCTTTTTGATGCTATTTGATCACCTCTGCAGTTTTTATTATTAGCGTTATACAAAAAAAAAAAGAGCGACAAATTTGAAAAAAAAAAAAAACAATATTTTTTACTTTTTGCTTTGATAAATATCCACAAAAATGTTTTTAAAAAACAAATTTCTTCATCAGTTTAGGCCGATATATATTCTTCTACCTATTTTTGGTTAAAAAAATTGCAATAAGCGTATATTGATTGGTTTGCGCAAAAGTTATAGCGTCTACAAACTATGGGAAAGATTTATGGCATTTTTATTAATTTTTTTTTACTAGTAATGGCGGTGATCTGCGATTTTTAGCAGAATTGCAACATTGCGACGGACTGATCGGACACTTTTGACACATTTTTGGGACCATTGACATTTATACAGCGATCAGTGCTATAAAAATGCACTGATTACTGTGTAAATGACACTGGTAGGGAAGGGGTTAACACTAGGGGGCGATCAAGGGGTTAATTGTGTGTTCCCTCACTGTGTTCTAACTGTATGGGGATAGGACTGAGTAGGAGAGGAGACATATCGCTGTTCCTACATAGTAGGAACAAACGACATGTCTCCTCTCCTCTGACAGCACAGGGATTATTACACAAATCCCCGTGCTGGCGCTCATGCACACAATGGCGTGTGGCCAGTGGCGATTGCGACCACGCACATTGGGTGCCCCGCCGTACAGCGGGCGTGCACCCTCTGGCGGCTCTTAAAGGAACCCTTACGGGGTTTCATGCAGGGGAGCCATTCTGCCTCGTATATAGACGTGAGCCGGTCGGGAACCGGTTAAAAGGCAACTCCACTTTCGTGGGTAAAAATAATAGCAAATAAAGAAAAAATAATATAGTTTATACAATTGCTACACAAGTCATATTGTAATTGAATGTTATTAAAAATTACCTTTCCTTTTTAATCTGCAGCGGCTGTAAATGCAATGGAATATGGCTACCTGGAGTTGTTCTGTACACAGGGTGTGTACTGACCACACCCCAGAAACATCATTTCCTGTTTGTGTGATTGGCTCACCAATTTTCCCAGAAGTCTGCCTAAGCTACAAGTAGAGTTGCCACCTCATCCTTTTAAACCTGAACACATATTGATTACACAGGTTGTATGGCTGATTAAGGTGGTAATTAAACTCACTTGGTGCCTTATCTGCATTAAATTATCCTCAGAACCTGTGTAATTCATATGTGTTCGGGTTTAAAGGGATGAGGTGGCAATCCTAGCTACAAGTCAGAATTCAGGCATCCCCTGCAACAAAAATGTCATTTTTGATTAAATACTTTCAATAGGAAATCACATCTAAAGGGATGCAGGCCCAGCAGATTTCCTCATTAGTGCTGTGCAGGTGCTACAGCTGATAGATAATTATGAAACCACTCCCATTAGACCCACTCAGTACAGGGGCACAGAGGAACACACAGGGATTTCTTTAGAATAACAAAAGGTAGGAATCTGCAACAAAGGTTGTTACAATCCTTGTAATGTACATTGATCACCCAGAGGGGAATGTTTATTTCTGAACAAAAGTGGAGTTACGCTTTAATGTATTGCACATCAGTACTCATACTGGCAGTGGGTTGGCCAGAAGTAGGAGCCAATACAGTTCTGTTGCAGTGCATATGTGCTGAAAGAAGGAGAGAGATGATCTCATCAGTCTGCTGCTTCTGCATTGTTCCGTCAAAGGCTGGAGATAGAAGGAGCAGAAGCAAAGGCAGGAAGGTGACCTGTCTGTGTTGCTTAAAGCTCAATTCCAAACACAACAAAAAAAAAAACAGCCTTGCAGTGAGGTCCCCCAACATTGCCAGGTTTGTTATGTCTAGGGGTACTGAAAAAAGGAGAACTATTTACCCTATTTGTACTGCAGTAGGGTCCCTACAACAGTGCACCCTCCTCTCTAATCCATTCACAGGCACGAGGAATGAGTTATAGGGTTAGTAATAATGCCTGTTCCTCTATCCCCTCCTGTTGGGGGAGACTACAAGGGTAAAGTTTTTCTTCTTCCTGAAGTTGTGCTTTAACTGTAGTAAAGAAAACAAGGTCACCTGGCCATGCTGTCTGGCAGGACTAGGTATATCTCAGTAATGGCTAGACACAATTCTAGCTTGTTTGGCAGGTTAATGTGTATCTATAACAAAAACTTGCTTTTGGATGTAATGGAGAAGGATTGGAACCCCAGAAAAATGTTACTGCTGTATGGGGCCCTGTTAGAAAGAAATTCCCCCCTTGTCATAGCTCTCAACTGTCCCTGATTTGGAGCCCCTCTGTCCCTCTTTCCTCCTCATTTGTCCCTCATTTTGGTCTGATTTATATAGTTGTATATGAAATGCACTTTTTATCTTTCAAAAAGTGTTTCCCGGTGCTAAACCTTTCATCCAATTTCTAAATTTCTGCATTTGTAAATTTTAAAAGCCAGTATAAAGGAATAGTAGTGGTAAAAAAAGCCCTTGTGGATTTAATTAACCTTTTTTTTTTTGGTTAATTCTTCTTTAAGAGGGTGTGGCAGGGGGCGTGTCCTATGCCTACATACGTTTGCTAGTAGGTGTCCCTCATTCCCATCTCAAAATGTTGGGAGGTATGCCTTGTCACTGTCCCAGGGAAACCTTTTACCTGTGGGATTCCAGCAATAAAGAGCACTTCTTGGCTTCTCTCGAGCCCAGCTTCCCCACAAGAAGAGGATCAGCTCACAGATCTCCTGCTGATCAGAGCAGAGTGGGAGGAGGACACATCCATGTCTGTTCAGTTTCTGCAGAGCGGACATGGACACAACCCGCTCTGCTCTATGGGCGGCCGGTTGCAAACCGACTCCGCTCCCCATTTAACTACTTCAGACTCGCGCTATAGTCGAATGATGGCTACAGCGCAGATCTGCTTTGCCGGGAGGGCGTCAATAGACGTCCTCCCCTTTGCAAGCTGGCCACGCCCCCCTGAAGGGCAAGCGTGGTGCACGCGGTGATCACCCGAGTCAATGAGACTCGGGTGAACACAGATCGGAGTAAGCGGTCGATCCCAACCCCTTACCACGTGATCAGCTGTCAGCCAATGACAGCTGATCACATAATGTAAACAGAGTATCGGTAATCATTTTTTTTTCTTCTCAAGCTGACAGCGTTTGTAGAAAAAAAAGCTGATCACCGGCTTCTGTTGAAGGGACAACAGTCCAGAGCAGGGAGAGGCGAAGCTGCCTAATATGTGCCCACAGTACCCACTAATCAGTGCCCACCAATCAGTGCCCACAGCCCATCTATCAATGCCCACGAGTGCCACCTATCAATGCCCACCAGTGGTTCCAATCAGTGCCTCATCCATGCCACCTAGCAGTGCTGTCTATCAGTGTCACCTACCAGTGCCATTCAGTGCCCATCACTGCCACCCATCAGTCCCCATCACTGCCACCCATCAGTGCCTATCAGTGCCAGCTATTAGTGTCCTTCAGTGCCACCTATCAATGCCCATCAGTGCCACCCATCAGTGCCACATCTCAGTGCCCACCAGTGTCGCCTTATCAGTGCCCATCAATGCAGCCTATCGATGTCCATCAATGCAGCCTATCGGTGCCTATCAGTGCAGCCTATTAGTGCCCATCAATGAAGGAGAAAAATTACCTGTTTGCAAAATGTATTAACAAAATATAAAATGGTTTTGTATTTTTTTTTTTTTGATTCAGTATTTTTAAATTTTTTTAACAAAAAATAAAAAACCCAGAGGTGATCAAATACCACCAAAAGAAAGCTCTATTTGTGGGGAAAAAAGGATAAAAATTTCATTTGGGTACAGTGTTGTATGACCGCGCAATTGTCATTCAAATAGTGACAGCGCTAAAACCTGAAAATTGGTCTGGGCAGGAGGGGGGTTTAGGTGCCCAGTAAGCAAGTGGTTAAAACCCACTACCCTCCGATCAGCTTCCCCTAAATAAAGAGGATGAATCCCCCTTCTGTTTTTGTTCTTTTTTAGCAGACCAGATTGAACCTGGAGGTAGAACCTTCTGCTGATCAGGTCCTCCTGAAAAAACTGATGGGCAGACCTGATCGGGGGTCGCCTGTGTGAAAGGGGTCTTACTGTACAGTCTCCCTTTATATTGTAAGTTGCTGTGCAAGCCATTGGTGCTGTATAAATCCTGTGTACTAATAATAATGAAGATAAAAAAGTTACAAGGTGGAAAGTATTAAAGTTTTTCTTATAAATTCTGAGGCTGTCACCATACCTCCTTTATGACCCAGGGGCTGGTCTTCACAATTTAAGTCATTCTGGCTGGAAAGTATTTATTTTATCTTTTTCCTCTGTTGTGAACAAGCATTGTATGAGCTCTTCAAACACTTTTACACTTTATGATGATAACAAGAAGGGCCGGAGGGAAATACATTGGTTGAGACACAGGGTTGCCTCATTTCTATCATTGCTTTGCCTCGTGATTACTGTCATATCACAATGATTACCAGCTGGGAACTGCTGTGTCAAATTCCCAGCTTCATCTCAATTATCAAGAATTGTAAGTAACAGCCAAGGTTTACCAGTCGTGGAGTGTGAATACATATATTGATTCATTCCTGTAAGTGCTAACATACGTGTATGTGTTAATTGCAGCTATTTAACCCCTTTGTGACCAGAGTGTAATGAAGTTTTGGATTAACATCCTCCACACTCCATGACACCTTGGTACATTGTGGATTGCTAGAGGGTCATATGTACATATGGTTCAGCCACACTCAGGGAAACTTTTGTTACATGGTTTATTGTATAACAACAAAAAACAACCAAGGAAAAATCCAAGAAAAATTTCCTGCTCTACTTACCAACCAACCTGCGACCAACCAAATGAACCTGTCTAAAGCCTCGTACACACGATCGGACTTCAAACAAACTTTCCGAGGAATTCTGTCCAAAGGGCGTTGGCTGTGAACTTGGTATGCATACACACGGCAGGACTTTTTCAGCCAACTTTCACCAAATCACGTGGTTTTTCAGCTCTTTACCGCCACCCTTTGGTCAACTTCTGTATTGTTGCCTGATCTTTTGCATTGGTTCTGAGCATGCGTGTTTGTACTTTGGCCTAAAGTCCGATGGATTTGTGTACACACGATCGGACTAGCCGACCTAGGACTTTTGTTGCCGCCAAGTTTGTCTGTTTGCACAGCCAACATTTGTCCAATGAAAAACGAAAAAGTTTGTCCGTCGGATGTTGCCTTAAAACAGGTAATTTGCATGTTTGTTGTCAAAAAGTCCGATCCTGTGTATGGGCCTTAATAGTAAGCGTTAAAAACAGGGATTTAGTTTGCACACATTTGCAAATGCATGCATAAGCCATAGCTCCCAACTGTCCCTGATTTCGAGGGACTTTAAAGCGGAGTTCCACCCAAAAATGGAACTTCCGCTGATCGGATTCCCCCCCCCCTCCGGTGTCACATTTGGCACCTTTCGGGGGGGGGGGGGAGCAGATACCTGTCTAATCCAGGTATTTGCTCCCACTTCCAGGCATAGATCGCCGCAGGCTCTGCGGTGATCTACACCATGTCCGGCCCCTCCTCCATCCCCCCCACTGTCTTCTGGGAGACACACAGGTCCCAGAAGACACCAGGGACCAGTGAGGACGCGCAGCGCATGCACAGTAGGGAATGCGGCGCCTCCACCCGAGAGCCGAGGGACAAATCGACTTCGGGTGAGGACATCACGGGCGCCCTGGAAGGTAAGTGTCCATATTTTAAAAGTCAGCAACTGCAGTATTTGTAGCTGCTGACTTTAAAAAAAAAAAACAATTTTGACGGAACTCCGTTTTAACCAATCTTGTTTTTTTGTACAATTCTCCTTTAAGGGGGCGTGGCAAGGAGTGTGTCCTATGCCTGCATACTTTTGCTGATAGGTGTCCCTCATTCCCATTTCGAAATGTTGGGAGGTATGTGTAAGCTACAGGCCCCGTCAAGGCACCCGGTTACCTGTAGTTCCTACCTCTGACTAATGAGAGACTCCACAATGGAAGCACATGCATTCTGATGGGATAGATGGAGGGCAGATGGGCTGGAGGGAGCCCAGCCCTCCTTCAAGGTACAGGGATACACTGAGCACCCAGCACATAGCACCATGGCTGCAAAGGTGTCAGTGCGTTGCCTGACCTAGACAACAAGCATATAAAAAGTAAGGCACTGCCCCCATCTATAACTGGCCTTACAGCAAGAAGTATTGGAGGGCAATAAAATTGACAAAAAACAACCAAGGAAAAATCCAAGCTCTACTTACCGACCAGCTTGCTACCAACCAAATGAACATATCTAACAGTATGCGTTAAAAACAGGGATAGGAACTACAGGTAACAGGGTGCTTTGTCCGGGCTTGTAGCTTGCGCATGTATTTGCTCCCAATTGTCCCTGATTTTGAGGGACTGTCCCTGATTTGGGGCAATGTCCCTCTGTCTCTCATTCCCCCTCATTTTTCCCTCATTTTGGTCTGATCTATATAATTGTATATAAAATTCACTTTTTATCTTTCAAAAAGTGTTTCCCAGTGCTAAACCTTTCATCCAAATTTTAAATTGCTGCATTTGTACATTTTAAAAGCCAATATAAAGGAATAGTAGTGGTAAAAAAAAGCCCTTGTGGATTTAATTAACCTTTTTTGGGGGGTTAATTCTCCTTTAAGGGGGTGTGGCAGGGGGTGTGTCCTATGCCTACATACGTTTGTTAGTAGGTGTCCCTCATTCCCATCTAAAAATGTTGGGAGGTATGAAACCCTTGTTTTTAACGCATACTGTTAGATATGTTCATTTGGTTGATCGCAAGCTGGTCGGTAAGTAGAGCTTGGATTTTTCCTTGGTTGTTTTTTTGTCAATTTTGTTGCCCTCCAATGCTTCTTGCTGTAAGGCCAGTTATAGATGGGGGCAGCGGCTCACTTTTTGTATGTTTATTGTATAACACTGTTTATGGCACTTTATTGATTATCGTTCTGTAAAGTGTGAATCTATGTATGTTATCTGACATGATGCCATGTTTTTATGTCACTCTGTCTTTTGTACCTACCTTGGATGCCCAGGATGAATTTTACAGCATCACTTAAAGTTTTTATTAAGGCATTTCTTTAAGACTATGCCAGCCCCTCTATTAGAGACTGGCATAGCACACTATATAAATTGTTTTGAAAAACGAGTCACATGACTCGTGGTCGCTTTAGAGCTCCGATGGATGTCTTCTGCGGGAGGAGCCATAAATCTCCCTCTGACGTCAGCCGAGGAGATCAAGTGGCCACTTGTCTCCTCCGCAGAATCCATCCGTCGGAGCTGTAAAGCGTCCGCCAGTCACGTGACCGGCCTGAAGACAGCTGAAATTCGGTATTTAGAAACTCGTTTTTCAAAACAACTTACATAGTGTCCTATGCCAGCCTCTAATACAGGGGCTGGCAGTGACAATTTTAGGTTTTTCTTTTACAAGAATAGCGGTGGGGGGGACCGGGCCGGAGACAGACAGAGAGGGAGATGATAGGCAGGAAGGAGGGGGTGAGGGGGTAGAGAGGAGAGCTGAGAGCAGGCAGCATATGACGGAGGGACGCCATCAGACCACGGTGGTCATGGCTCAGCAGCCATGATTTTCAAGGTCAGCACAGAGAGGGCATACGCTTCTGGATTTTAGGGTTGCAAATCATTGGAGCTGAGCATTTTATTTTATTTTACTGCTTGTTAACCCCTTGGCGCTGGGTGTACGCAAATATGCAGTCTCTTGGCGCCTGGTCCTTAACACAGAGGGGCAGCATAATTGCGGTAACTGCCCCCAATACACTTGTGCCTGCCGAGAGCTTGCGCGCTCCCCGCACGTTTACCATCTCTTTAGCGAAAGCACCCGATTGCTCCTTGCTCCAGCCAATCATGGCGGTCACATGACCTTAAGCCATGCCCCACCTCCAGGCATCATAAAATTCTCAAAAGGCCGGGAGGCGCCAGCGCCAAGAGGTCAATAATCCCCAGCATGATGCCCTGTGCTGAAGATATGTTAAAGTCACACTAAACAATAGCCTTTGTTTAAAAAATAATCTATACACTAATTAATGGACCTATAATTTATTTTTCAGGAAATTGTATATTACTGTGTTTTTCAGCCTCCTTGGAACATTCTATGCAAGCAACCAAATCCCCTCTTACTTCAATTTATTTGGATTGAGCAGTGTATGGTAGCTGTGTGTGGTTATGTGCACTGCTCCATGCACACTACAAATCCCATAGGCCATAGTCCCTGGTCCATCTCGTGAGTGATCAAAAGAGGGTAGATACTGTACATTCCTACAGACAGTGGGACCATGAAGAACGAACATATACACCCTCTAACAAGAAGTCGGATCACAGCAGCAAAAAAAAAAAAAGAAGGAAATTTGGAAAAGGCTGAGAACAATAGAAGGGACTTATATGAGATGGTTAAGTTTAGTGTCACCTTATTTAAAACCCTCCCTTTGAGAATAACTTTGCAAGGCTACTAATGCCACGTACACACGCCGATAGGACTTTTTCTGTTGGCATTTCCGATGGACTCAGATATAGAACATGTTCTAAATCTTTCTGTTGGAGATGCCGGAGTTTAGCCCATTGGCAAGTCCGCTCGTGTGTATGCAGTATTACTCTTAAAGTGGTTGTAAAGGCTGAAGGTTTTTTTTTTACCTTCATGCATTTCTATGCATGAAGGTAAAAAAAAAAACTTCTGTGTGCTGCTCCCCCCACAGCCCCCCCCCCCAAAAAAAAACTCACCTGAGCCACCTCTTAATCCAGCGATGTGCATGAGAGCTTGGGCTGTCCCAGGACTCCCTCTCCTCATTAGCAGAGACAGAAGGGAGAGCCATTGGCTCCTGCTGCTGTCAATCACAGCCAGTGAGCCAATTAGAAGAGAGCGGGGCCGAGCCTCTATATGTCTTATGGATGCATAGAGTGGGGCTCAGGCGCGAAAATGCACCAGTGCCCCCATCGCAAGCAGCTTGCTATTGGGGGCACTGGTCAAAGAGGAAGGAGTCAGGAGCGCTGGTGGGGGACCCAAGAAGAAGAGGATCTGGACTGCTCTGTGCAAAACCATTGCACAGAGCACCTAAATATGTTTGTTTGTTTTTTGTTTTTTTTTTAAAGCCGAACCTTTAATAAGCCAAGGTCCCCACTGATGATTAAGAAACAACCAGAATGGTTAATGATCGTGTGGCAGCTAGGTCAGCCTTTCCCTGAAGTGTCTGAGCTGTAGTCCTAAAGACAGAAGCAACATAACTGGCAGTGCCAGGACACCACAACTTTCTCCTTCACACTTGCTTTTCAGAGGGCATTTAACAAATTGTGAGGAGGTGTTATATTGCCTCTTTACTGCTTGTTTAAACCCTGTAATGCTACCAGTCCCATTGAACTCAATGGGGCATTACTGCCTGTCAAACTCTGCATCCCAAATTCAACAGCAAAGCATCGTGGCTGCAACATGTGTACAGCCCTGTCTGGCTATATTGTTAGCACTCCAGGGGGTGGCCGCCTGTCCAAAAGAGCCCTTACTTTGACCTGGAGTGTACAGCCAGAGCATTGTGGTCACATTTGTGGTCAAATTTTCTGTATTTTTGGATGTAAAATCTGTATCTTTAGCGTCGATTTTGCTTAAAGTGGTTGTAAACCCTCCCTAGTGACTTTTAACTATAGGTAAGCCTAGAATAAGGCTTACCTATACGTAGTGGAAATATCTCCTAAACGTGCGCCGTTTAGGAGATATTTCACTTGTAGTGCACCGATAATATAATCGGCGCATGCGCTGTGAAGAAACGGACCTCTGTGCTGTTTCTTCCCCCAGCGTGTGTCGTTACTGATGGCTCCTGCACGCATGCGTGGGAGTGACGTCACGCGACTCCAGCCAGTCCCAGAGCCGCAGTCTACGCCCCCCGGAAGGAAAAGGGGCGAAGATGGACGCAGCCTGCACAGGGGACAGCGATGGGTTTGTTTGCAGATAAGTGTCACATGCGATGCATACTAGCCCATTATGCTTTTAATTTGCAGGCTTTGCAGGGAGCAAAAGAGGAAGTAAAACCCATCAGGGTTTACTTCCTCATTTTAAGCTTCACATATTCCATAAAAAAGTCAGTTAACACATTTGAAACAATTATTTACATCCCCATTGAATACATACTGTATAGTGCTTGTTGGTCCCCCCCCAGCCTAGTATTGTAAGTGACAGTTATAGGTATTCTAGCTCAGCTGCAGTGTTCATAATAATAACCTTAAAATTCTGGTGAATATGTGGATCTGCTTTGCTGGTTATTAAGGGGTTAAGTTGTAATGCTTCCAATGCTCCAGCTTCCTCATAAGAGTGTTTACCCTACAGGGAAATAAAAGACAAATGATAATCTCCAACTGTCTACCTTCTAATATACAAGGCTCGTATTTAGCTCTTAACAGTAGGAATAATTCCATCATGTGCTATATGTTTCCTCTGCCCTTGTCTATAGAGAATCCGCAATTCTTTTCACAATATACATTCCTGGCTTCTAACAGTTTCTAAAGTCTACCCGCTGAATTGCCAGAACAAGGGGCCTAATGGCGTTAAACTAATTTTCTTTTCTTTTATTGCTATCGCGGAGTCGGCTGTGTAACCTTCAAATTCCCGAGAAGCTATCACCTTTCTCAGATAATAAAACTTGTTTAATGGTGGCAGCAGGAAAACAAATTGTGGTCTTGCATATGATTCCCGATAGCTGGGCCTTTTTTGCATTCCTCAAGTCTTTGTGCCTCCTTCGGGAACGAGGATGTAATGAAAGAAAGATCATTCAACCTTGCAGAAACATTTAATAGACCGCAACTGTCACATTACATTAACACGCATGTCCTGAAATTAAATTGATAAAATAATAATCCTTATATTACAAAATGTGCTGCGAAAGCTTCATTGTAGCAACAAAGAATGTGGATTTAAGTCAACACTATCAACAATCTCATTAAAGTCATTTTTGCCTCTCTTTTTTTTCTGTATTTCAATTCTCTGTTGGGCCATGTTAGCAGTTTTCTGCTGTTCAAGGTAGTGTATTTTGAAGACATGAGTATCTGTGGAACGGTCATATCCCTGTAGTTGGCCCCGTATGAAGATGCAAATGAGTAGTGCTTATGAGGGAATATGTTATTAAAAAGGATTTTTATTTATGTAATTTTTAACTGCAGGCTCTAGACCATATTGATATCTCTATGGACATTCAACAAACGCAACCATTTTTGACAGCTAGTGTCAGAAGCAAAAGAGTACTTAGCGGATTGTTTTTTAATGCCTTAAGAGGATGCCATTTATAAACACAGCTCGTCTTTTTCACAGGAGATTCCTAGTATCTACTGTAGCTAGTCTTGAAATTCTGAGAATAAGACGAACATGGGTTAAGACACATTCATAGATTTTAAAGGGGAACTAAAGTCAAGTCCTATATGAAGTTTGGGTTTACCACTAACATGGGTTCCCAAGTATTTGTAGACCTGGAATACTAATGTTGGAATTCTCCAGACCAAATTCTTTGTAAATCAAAATGCACTACCTGGTCTTTGAACTTAGCTCAGCTGGCTATAAAGGCCAATAAATGCCCACTGAATAAGTAAAGCCTCTCTCTATTAAGGCCCCTTTCACACTTGGGCGGCGGCGGTAAAGTGGCGCTATTGTTAGCGGCGCTTTACCGTCAGTATTCGGCCACTAGCGGGGCGGTTTTACCCCTGCTAGCAGCCGAGAAAGGGTTAAAAACCACCACAAAGCGCCTCAATGGGCAGGAGCGGTAAAGGAGTGGTGTATACACCGCTCCTTCACCGATCCGAAGAGGGTGCTGTTGATAAAGTGCTTAGGGAGAAATTAATATAGGACTTGTAGGCACTGGCAGGTCTGTTAAAG
Organism: Aquarana catesbeiana; assembly: GCF_042186555.1. Lineage (NCBI taxonomy): Eukaryota > Metazoa > Chordata > Amphibia > Anura > Ranidae > Aquarana > Aquarana catesbeiana. The sequence continues at coordinate 35,174,521 of NC_133331.1, forward strand.
TAGATCCCTTACTAAATATCATGTAAGTAGCAAAATTCAACCTCCGTAGTGTGTGTGTAGAAAATCATTTCCCATATCCCCGTATATTGTTTTCGCTAAGATGCACGTCCAAGAGTCTTTTAAAACTATCCATACTGCAGGGATGCAAGGCTTCCCAGTACATTGTTATATATATATATATATATATATATATATATATATATATATATATATATATTTGCACAGTTTTAAATCCTTGAGTCTATGTTCTAGGTTTCTCTTGCCACTGCCATATGTGCCATATATGCTCTGACAGCTGATGACCATTTTCCAATCTGTAATGTTATATATGACCATCTATACCGTGTTATGCTAGACTTATTGGCATTTGGATCTATATGTGAGACTATCGGTATTACTTGACTATGTTTTGTTTTCTATTTTTCTATTTGACTGTAAACTGCAACTTCCTGGAAAATAAAAGAATTACAAAAAAAAACAAAAAACTATCCATACTTCCTGCCGACACCACCGATTGTGGAAGAGAGTTCCACATCCCTACTGTCCTGACAGTGAAAAACCCCCTACGCAGCTTAAGGTTAAACCGCTTCTCCTCCAGTCTAATTGTGTGGCCCCCAAGTCCTCTTACACTCCCAGGGACTGAAAAGTTTCATACTTACGCTCGGATCACCATTAAGATATTTGTATATTGCTATCATATCTCTTCTCAAGCGTCTCTTCTCATCTTTGTCTCCAACAAATTTGGAAAACATAACAATGGCCACAGGACTGGAAGAGGCCTGTTTACATTCCAATACATAAGATGGGCAGTGCCAAAGAGTGTTAAAACTACCGTACGATCGCACTCATCTCACACACTAGCAAGGTTTTGCTGAAAATTCTACATCTAGGCTTCAGCAGCATGTGAACCGAGATCTACAACAAGTACAAGCTGGATTTCAAAGAGGCAGAGGAACTAGAGATCAATTTGCCAACATTTGCTGGATTAAAGGAGAAAGCAAGGGAGTTCCAGAAGAATCTCTACTTCTGCTTTATTGACTACAGTAAAGTCTTTGATTGTGTGGATCACAACAGGATGTGGCAAATATTAAAAGAAATGGGAATACTAGACGACCTCACCTGTCTTCTGAAAAACTTATATGCAAGCCAAGAAGCAACAGGACATGGAATAACTGACTGGTTCAATATTGAGAAAGGAGTGCAGCAAGGATGTATATTGTCACCCTACTTATTTAACTTATATGCAGAGTACATCATGCGAAATGCCAGGATCGAGGAATCACAAGCTGGAATTAAGATCAGTGAGAGAAATATCAACAATATGCAGATATGCAGACAATACCACACTAACGACAGAAAGTGAAGAAGAACTAAAGAGTCTCTTAATGAAGGTGAAATAGGAGCGTGCAAAAGCTGGCCTGAAATTGAACATTAGGAAAACTAAGATCATGGCAACTGGTCCCATCACTCTTTAGCAAATAGAAGGAGAAGAAATAGAAACAGTGACAGATTTTATCTTCCTAGGCTCCAAGATCATGGCAGACGGTGACTGTAGCCATGAAATTAAGAGACGCTTGCATCTTGGGAGAAAAGCAACGGCAAACCTAGACAACATTATAAAAAACAGAGACATCACCCTACTGACAAAGTGCCGTATAGTCAAAGCAATGGTATTCCCAGTAGTAACCTATGGCTGCGAAAGTTGGACCATAAGGAAGGCTGAACGCCGAAGAATTGATACTTTTGAACTATGGTGTTGGAGAAGACTCTGGAAATCCCCTTGGACAGCAAGAATATCAAACCAGTCAATCTTGAATTAAATCAACCCTGTTTATTCACTCGAAGGCCAGATCCTGATGCTGAAACTCAAATACTTTGGCCACCTAATGCGAAGAGAGGACTCATTGGAAAAGACCCTGATGCTGGGAAACATGGAAGCAAAACGGAGAAAAGGATGACAGAAAACAAGATGGATAGATAGCATCATCGAAACAATGGACATGAAGTTAAGCAGGCTCCAGGAGGTAGATGAGGACAGAAAAGCCTGGTGTGCTATGGTCCATGAGGTCACGAAGAGTCAGACACGACTAAATGAGTGAACAACAACAAAATTGCTATCATATCTCCTTTCAAGCATCTCTTCCGTACAGAAGTACGGTTAAATCACACTTGTTTAATAATAAAAGTAAATAGAACAAACGTAGTCAAAACATAGCCAAAGTTCGGTAACCGGAACAGATAGCCAGACAAGCCAGAAAGACAGGAAGCCAGGAATCAGTGTAGTGGAACAGCAAGCAGGATCTGGAGCCAGAAGTAATGTCAGCGAAGCAAGTCTTTAAGAGGAGCGCAGGAGAAAGTCACTGTGATGTTGGCCAAGGCGAAGGCAGAGATCATCTGGGCTGGATGGCTTAAGTAAGCAGGACTGACAAGCAGAATATCATCAACAGGTGAGTCACTGTGGAGATATAGGAGCTGGCAAATAGCCAACAGCTGAGCGGCCAGCTCAAAGAAGGAAGGACTGAGCCCAGCCCTGACAGTACCCCCTCCTCAATGACCCATCCCCCTCGGAGGACCACCAGGCTTGAGGGGAAAACGTCTATGGAAATCACGAAAGAGGACAGGGGCATGTATGTCCGAGGATGAGACCCAAGATCGTTCTTCCGGACCGTACCCCTTCCAATGCACCAGGTACTGTATGCGCGCATGGAACCTACGGGAGTCAACAATGGATTGTACTTCATACTCCTTTCATTATGGTTCTCAAACTGTACAGGGTGAGGACGTGGCCCAGAGGTGGTAAAGTGGTTGCAGGCCAAAGGTTTTAATAAGGAGACATGAAATGCATTTGAGATACGCATATTAGAAGGAAAGTCTAACGTGTAAGCCACTGGGTTAATCCTGCGGAGAATACGGAAATGCCCAATAAACCGAGGTGCAAACTTCAGAGAGGGAACACAAAGTCGGAGGTTACGAGATGACAGCCAGACCCTGTCCCCAGCCTGGTAGGAAAGCACAGGTAGACGTCTGTGGTCAGCATGGAGTCTGTACTTATCATTAGCATGGCACAAAACCTCCTGGACTTGTGCCCAAGTTGAATGAAGACCACAGAGATGCTCCTCTAATGCAGGAATACTCTGCGAAACAAATGAGTCAGGGAACATGAAAGGTTGTAAACCATAGTGCCCCAAAAACGGGAACAATCGGGAAGTAGATTTCAAAGCACTATTGTGAGCAAACTCTGCCCACGGTAAGAGGTTTGACCAGTTGTTATGATGGTCATAAATATAGCAACGTAGAAACTGCTCTAAGGACTGATTGGCTCGATCTGTGGCCCCATTAGAATGCGAGTGATATGCAGAGGAGAAAGCAAGCTGGATTCCCAACTGTGAACAAAAGGCTCGCCAGAACTGGGACACAAACTGACTACCCCTATCCGAGATTATCACCTTGGGTAGCCCATGTAAGCAAAAGATCTCCCGAGCAAAAATGGAAGCCAGTTCCTTAGAAGTGGGCAACTTCTTAAGTGGAATACAATGAGACATTTTTGAGAACCGGTCAACCACCATAAGGTTAACTGTGTTGCCCTGGGAGTTGGGTAACTCCACAATGAAATCCATAGACAGGTGGGTCCATGGACTCTCTCCATTGGGTATGGGTTTTAGGAGGCCCACTGGAAGGTGTCATGGAGTCTTACTCCGAGCACATACGGAACAGGCAGCTATGAAGGCAGTTACATCAGCACGTAGACTAGGCCACCAGAATTGTTGGGAAATGGCCTAAAAGAGTTGATTCTTCCCAGGGTGGCCAGCAGCCTTGGAAGAATGGTAAGTCTGGAGCACGGCAGTATGGAGACTCTCTGGCACAAAGCAGCGGTCACAAGGTTTCTCAGGAAGAGCATGGACATGAGTGGCAAGAATATGTCACCCAAAGGTGAAGTGAGACTGGTGCGAACCGTAGCCAGAATACAATCAGGAGGAATCACAGGAACCGGAACCGACTCATCTTGGAAGTGGAGGAAAATTGTTGTAACAAAGCGTCAGCCCTTACATTCTTAGTACCAGGTAGGAATGAGACAATGTAATTGAAACTTGACAAGAAAAGAGCCCATCGCACCTTTCTGGGAGAGAGGCATTTAACCTCAGACAAGAGTGTGAGATTCTTATGGTCAGTAAGAATGAGAACCGGCACAGTGGTACCTTCGAGGAGATGTCTCCATTCTTTCAGGGCTAAAATGATCGCTAACAGCTCTCTGTCCCCAATCTCGTAATTGCACTCTGCAGGGACAATTTCTTGGAAAAGTAGCCACAAGGATGCATAGCGCTCTCAGAGGTAGGACATTGAGACTGAAGGGCGCCAACTCCAGTCTCAGAAGCATCAACCTCAAAGATAAAAGGTAACGTAGATCAGGATGTGCCAACACAGGAGCAGAAACAAAAGCAGCTTTGAGACTCTCAAAGGCCTTAATGGACTTTGGAGACCTCCTCTGTGGGTTACTGTCCTTTCTGGTCATATCAGTCAGTGGCTTGACCAGAGACGAGAAGTTACTAATAAACCTCCGATAATAGTTGGAAAAGCCAAGAAAATGCTGCAGAGGACGTAAACCCATGGGTCGGGGCCACTGTAGGACTGCTGAAAGTTTCTCTGGGTCCATCGAACAACCAGCAGAGGAAATTACATAACCCAGGAATTTAACCTGTTCACAATGGAATTTGCACTTCTCCAATTTACAATAGAGATTGTTCTCTCTTAGTTTCTGAAGCACAAGACAGACATCTGTGTGGTGGCTCTCCAGGGACTTGGAAAATATGAGGATATCGACAAGATAAACCACCACATATAACTGCAACAAATCTCAGAGGACATCGTTAATAAATTCCTGGAAAACTGCCGGAGCATTACAGAGGCCAAATAGCATTACGAAGTACTCATAATGGCCTGTTCTCGAATTAAACGCAGTTTTCCACCCGTCAACCTCCTTAATCCTCAAGAGATTGTATGTCCCAGCTCAAATCAAGCTTTGTGAAAACCATTGCTCCCTTGAGGCGGTCAAATACCTCTGTAATCAACAGAATCGGATAAGCATTCTTAATCGTGAAATGATTGAGACCCCTATAATCAATTCAAGGTCTCAGTTCACCACTCTTCTTCAAAAGAAGAAACCAGCACCAGCACGAGACGAGGATTTGCGGATGAAACCTCGAGAAAGTGCATCTGCAACATACTCCTCCATGGCCTTATCCTCCAAGACCGACAAAGGGTAAACTGGCCACGAGGGGATACGGCACCAGGTTGAAGGTCAATTGCGCAATCATACGACCAGTGTGGAGGCAAACTATCGGCTTGACCTTTGTCAAAGACATTGCTATTTTTGCGGTACTCCTCTGGCAGGGAGGACAGTAAAGAGGTGCACAGGACCTTGGTTACTGTCTGAAAGCATGTCTTACTGCATTGTGGCAACCAGGAGAGAACCTCAGCGCCAGAGCCAATCAAAAGAGGGGTTTTGCTTCTGTAACCAAGGATAACCAGCAGAAACTTAGGTGATGAAATAACTTGGAATTGGATTATCTCATGGTGAAGAGCCCCTACAGCCATTGACAATGGCACAGTCTCATGAGTCACATGGGCAGGATGTAGAGGTCGCCCGTCAAGAGCCTCAATGGCAAGTGGAGTGTCACGCAGCTGCAGCAGAATCGAGTGCTTTGATACAAAGACAGCATCAATGAACACGCCTGCAGCCCCAGAGTCGATTAGAGCCTGTATCTCGACGGACGACTCAGCCCAAGAAAGGGTAACTAGAACCAGGGGCTTATCCTTTTGGATAACTGGGGATGAAACAACGCCAACTAAGGTCTGTCCATGACAGGACCTCAGGGTTCGGGCGTTCCCAGGACGGTTAGGACAAGACTTCAAAAAGTGCCCTGCCTGGCCACAATAAAGGCACAATCTCTCTCTCCTCCTAAGGGCTCACTCATCCACGTGCACGCCCCCTGACCCGGAAGTGTCAGATCATGTACTAGGTATGTGATCTAGCACAGAGCATCGCCCCTGCTGCAGTAAATGTACATTGGGCGGTCCGCAAGTGGTTAAAGGAATGCTGTTTCTTCCATATTAGTGGTTGTAAAGGCAGAAGGTTTTTTATCTTAATGCATTCTATGCATTAGGATAAAAAGCTTTCAGTGTGCAGCAGCCCCCCTAACACTTATCTGAGGTGCCTCTCTGTCCAGCGATGTCCACGAGTGTTTCAGCCATCCGAGGTTCTCCCTCCTGATTGGCTGAGACATAGCAGTGGCACCATTGGCTGCCGCTGCTGTCAAAGTCAGCTACACAATCAGGGGAGTGAGGGGGAAGGGGCTGGGTCAGGGCTCCATGTCTGAATGGACACAGGGAGCTATGACACGGCTCCCGTGCCCCCATAGCAAGCTGCTTGCTGGGGCACGGAGCAGGAGGGAGGGGCCAGGATCACAGAAGAGGGACCTGAGAAGAGGAGAATCTGGGCTGCTCTATGCAAATCCACTGCAACAGAGGAGGTAAGTATAACATGTTTGTTATCTTTATAGGAAAAAAAAACAAGACTTTACAATCACTTTAAAGTGGAGTTCCGCCCACCCTTTTAAAAATTAAAAGTCAGCAGCTACACATACTGTAGCTGCTGACTTTTAACATTAGGACACTTACCTGTCCTGGAGTCCAGCGATGTCGGCACCGCAGCCGATGTTTACATCTGCTGGTTGGGTGCTGCTGCCGCCATTGCGGGAAAGGGAACCCAGCAGTGTAGCCTTTCGGCTTCACGGCCGGGTCCCTACTGTGCATGCGCGAAGCGTGCTGCACTCTCACTGGTCCCACAGAAGGGGAGGGAGGAGGAGGGGGGCAAGCTGCCAACATAATTTGCCGCAGCACGGTCGCCTGGAAGTGGGGACACAGGTACCTGGTTCTCCCCGAACTGTGCCAAATGTGGCACCGAAGGGGGGGAGGAATCAGATAAGCGTAAGTTCCCGCATTTGGGTGGAACTCCACTTTAAGCTTGATGTCACATTAAAGGACCCCCTCCTCAAGATGAGTTACTTTTTTATAATTTGTTTTGAATTATTAAATGACCCAAATGGAAGTGCCTGGCTCCCTATGCCCTTTTTGACAATAGCTAGGCTATTAGTCTTGAAATGGCCAAAATTTAGTATCAAGATTCACCCCCCCCCCCCCCCCATTCAATCAGATTCTCTGCAATGTTCATGTTGTGCAGATTTCAAGCAGGATTCAATGATTCCTCTGCAAATCAAACTTGGACAGATTTGCTCATTCCTAATCAAGAGGCCCCATCAGGAAGGAAAAGGCTCAATTTCTATTCAGAGTATGATTTTATTACGAGACACCATTAGAAAGGAAGAGTCTCTATTTCCATTGAAAAGGGAGCTGTAACTACTCGATGATATATTCTAAAGTGATTTAACAGCCTGTAACACATAATATTAAGTGAAGGGTATGAGCCTAAGCTCCACATTCCTTTTCAAAGTACATGGCATTTGCTGAATCAAGGTTCTGTTATATTCAGTACATTTAACAAGTTACTTTTACATTACTTATTTAACACACAATTTGATCTGCAGGGAGAAAAGCAGAGTCTGATGAATGTTATCACACAGTATCACTAACCTGCATTCACGCCTACATTGTGTTCATCATTAACATGTCAGACTGCGAGGGTTAGAGAAAGTATGGAAAGGGCGCTCTGATGCACTTCTGCTGCTGAGTACAGTACTAAAATATCTCATACACAGACTAACAACACCAGGGGATAATTATAGTAAAATAACTAAGCCACCAATATGCTAAATTTCTAAAAATGTAACAATCATATGTAGCACCCTCTACTTTAGGTAGGTGCTAGTAGTAGGATTTTTGTCAGTACAGGTAAATTTAATCAGGCCTAGCTGTGAGCTAGGCCTGTTTGTTTTGATCTGTGTTGGCTGGGAGTGGCTCAGAGTAGGCTGGTGACTCACAGATAGCATCATCTTTCGGTTACCTCCCTTCTGCTTCTAGAGGCTTCTAGAAGGAAGGAGGGGAAGAGAGGTGGAGCTGTCTGGGGTTTTCTGAGGAGCCCTGACCAATCCCCAACCTGGATTAGCAAGGGGCAGGCCTCCTTAAATATCCAGAGTCAGCCCAGATGGGGAGGAGTTGTCGGGTGGAAGAACTGGGAGATGGAGTACCAGCTGTTGTGACCTTTGAGGAAGCTCCCCAGTCGGGGGGGGGGGCGCGACCTTGGGCCTGGAGCTTGGGGGTGGAAGGGACCCTCGTACAAACCACAGGGGTGTTCTGACCAGGAGTAGGAGAGGAGAGTGGAAGGTACTGCCAGACAAAGTCTCCATGAGGGATCCACCAGGTGTCGGTGAGTGGCAGGCATAGTCGGGAGAGCTGGGGAGGCATGCCGGAGCGGACTGGGAGTGTGCAGTCTGAGATGGATGTAGAGCCGGAGGGAGAGACTGTGATGCCATGGGCAGTGGAGTTGGGCAGCTGCAGCCAGGAGGGCTGGCAGGGCTTGAAGAGGACTGGCTGGGATCAGTAGTCCACCAAGGGCATGGTCCCTGCCTGCAAAAGGCATTTCTACAAGACTTGACTGGAACCAGTCAAGTCTAACCATGTGCTAGTGCCTGAGGAGAAATGATGTGGTGGAGAGAGAGAGAAGAGGTAATAGACGGCATGCAAGTTTGTGCAGGAGGAGTGTGAAGTGTGAATATGTACACTGTATATGAAGGGCAACAAAGCTAATAAAGGGTCTGGAAGCACTGAACTTATTCTCCCTGGAGAAGAGACGCTTGAGAGGGGATATGATTTCAATTTATAAATACCATAATGGTGACCCCACAATAGGGGGAGAAGGGAGTTTAACAAGACTCGTGGCCACTCATAGTTACATAGTTACATAGTTAGTCAGGTTGAAAAAAGACACAAGTCCATCCAGTCCAACCATAAAAAAAAACAAAACAAAACGTACAATCCAATATACCCAATACTATACCCACAGTTGATCCAGAGGAAGGCAAAAAACCCCAGCAGAGCATGCTCCAATTTGCTACAGCAGGGGAAAAAATTCCTTCCTGATCCCAGAGAGGCAATCGGATTTTCCCTGGATCAACTTTACCTATAAATGTCAGTACCCAGTTATATTATGTACATTTAGGAAAGTATCCAGGCCTTTCTTAAAGCAATCTACTGAGCTGGCCAGAACCACCTCTGGAGGGAGTCTATTCCACATTTTCACAGCTCTTACTGTGAAGAAACCTTTCCGTATTTGGAGATGAAATCTCTTTTCCTCCAGTCGTAAAGAGTGCCCCCTTGTCCTCTGTGTTGACCGTAAAGTGAATAACTCAACACCAAGTTCACTATATGGACCCCTTATATATTTAAACATGTTGATCATATCCCCCCTTATTCTCCTCTTCTCAAGAGTGAATAAATTCAGTTCCTCTAATCTTTCCTCATAGCTGAGCTCCCCCATGCCTCTTATCAGTTTGGTTGCCCTTCTCTGCACTTTCTCCAGTTCCCCGATATCCTTTTTGAGAACTGGTGTCCAAAACTGAACTGCATATTCCAGATGAGGTCTTACTAATGATTTGAACAGGGGCAAAATGATATCTCTCTCTCTGGAGTCCATACCTCTCTTAATACAAGAAAGAACTTTGCTCGCTTTGGAAACCGCAGCTTGGCATTGCATGCTATTATTGAGCTTATGATCTACCAAAACCCCCAGATCCTTCTCCACTACAGATTCCCCCAGTTGTACTCCCCCTAGCAAGTATGATGCATGCATATTCTTAGCCCCCAAGTGCATAACTTTACATTTCTCAACATTAAACCTCATCTGCCACATAGTCGCCCAATTAGACAGTGCATTGAGGTCTGCTTGTAAATTGGAGACATCCTGTAAGGACGTTATTCCACTGCATAACTTGGTGTCATCTGCAAAGACAGAAATGTTACTTTTGATCCCAGACCCAATATCATTTATAAAGATATTAAAGATATTAAAGAGATTAAAATTAGAAGAAAAGATGTTTAACATTAAACTACGTAGAGGGTTCTTTACTGTAAGAGCAGCAAGGATGTGGAATTCCCTTCCACGGACGGTGGTCTCAGCGGGGAGGCATTGATAGTTTCAAAAAACTATTAGATAAGCACCTGAACGACCACAACATACAGGGATATACAATGTAATACTGACATATAATCACACACATAGGTTGGACTTGATGGACTTGTGTCTTTTTTCAACCTCACCTACTATGTAACTATGTACAGGGAGTGTACATGGTTCTGTCCCAATGCAAATGTTTCTACTCAAATTCTGGGCATCTCATAAATCCCCTAACCCCATCCAAGTTTAACCCTTCAAAAAAAACACAAAAACAAAGTTAATGGACGATTCATTGACTCTGTGTGCTTGAGAAAATTAATGCCGGGCTGCAGGGATGGACTGGCCATCGGGACTACCGGGAGATTCCCGGTGGGCCGATGGCTCAGTCTGGGCCAGTCATACTTTCAACCGCATCTGCGGTGCCCGGCGATCTACCCGTCAACCGCCAACAGCTGGCGCCTGACAGGTAGATCGAGATTAGCCAGCATGCAGAGTAGCACAGGGAGCTTCTGTAGTAATAAGTTCTCTCTCGTGTCATCACGCTGTTCCCCGGCGGCCCCGCCCCCTCCTCTCTTCTCATCTATACTAATTGGCTTGTAGGATCATCTGGTATAGACAAGAAGAGAGGAGGGGGCGGGGCCGCCGGGGAACAGCGTGATGACACGAGAGAGAACTTATTACTACAGAAGCTCCCTGCACTACTCTGCATGCTGGCTAGTAAGACCCCACAATGTGCCCTGATGATGTGCTATGTGCCCCATCATGTGCCCCGCTATGTGCCCCATCATGTGCCCCGCTATGTGCCCCATCATGTGCCCTGCTATGTGCCCTGCTATGTGCCCCATCATGTGCCCTGCTATGTGCCCCATCATGTTCCCCAGCTATGTGCCCCATCATGTGCCCCGCTATGTGCCCCATCATGTGCCCCGCTATGTGCCCCATCATGTGCCCCGCTATGTGCCCCATCATGTGCCCCGCTATGTGCCCAATCATGTGCCCTGCTATGTGCCCCATCATGTGCCCCGCTATGTGCCCCATCATGTGCCCCATCATGTGCCCCGATGTGCTATGTTCCCCATTATGTGCCCCAATGTGCTATGTTCCCCATCATGTGCCCCGATGTGCTATGTTCCCCATCATGTGCCCCGATGTGCTATGTGCCCCATCATGTGCCCAGAGCCCTGATGTGCCCCATGCCCTGATGTGCCCCGATGTGCCACGTGCCCTAATGTGCCATGTAGCCTGATGTGCCCTAATGTGCCACGTGCCCTAATGTGCCATGTATCCTGATGTGCCCTAATGTGCCCCATAATGTGCCCTGATGTGCCCCATCATGTGCCCTGATGTGCCATAATGTGCCCTGATGTGCCATGTGCCCCGTGCCCTAATGTGCCATGTGGCCTCATGTGCCCCATAATGTGCCCCATCATGTGCCCTGATGTGCCATGTGCCCCGTGCCCTGATGTGCTATGTGCCCTGATGTACCATGTGGCCTGATGTGCCCCATGCCCTGATGTGCGATGTGCACCATAATGTGCCATGTGCCCCATCATGTGCCCTGATGTGCCATAATGTGCCCTGATGTGCCCCGTGCCCTGATGTGCCCCGTGCCCTGATGTGCCATGTGGCCTGATGTGCCCCGTGCCCTGATGTGCCATGTGCCCTGATGTGCCATAATGTGCCCTGATGTGCCCCGTGCCCTGATGTGCCATGTGGCCTGATGTGCCCCGTGCCCTGATGTGCCATGTGCCCTGATGTGCCATAATGTGCCCTGATGTGCCCTGTGCCCTGATGTGCCATGCAGCCTGATGTGCCATGATGTGCCCCGTGCCCTGATGTGCCATGTGCCCTGATGTGCCATGATGTGCCATGTGCCCTGATGTGCCCCGTGCCCTGATGTGCCCCGTGCCCTGATGCGCCCTGATGTGCTATGTGCCCGGATGTGCTGTGCCCCGATGTCCTATGCCCTGATGTGCCTTGTGCCCCGATGTGCTTTGCCCTGATGTCCTGTGCCCTGATGTCCTGTGCCCCGGTGTGCTGTGCCTCAATGTCGTGTGCTCTGATGTTCTGTGCCCTGATGTGCTATACCCTAATGTACTGTGCCCTGATGTGTTGTGCCCTATTAGCTGATGTGCTGGGCTCTGTACCCTGATATGCTGTGCACTGTACCCTGATATGTTGTGCCCTGTACGCTGATGTACTGGGCACTGTACCCTGATATGTTGTGCCCTGTACGCTGATGTACTGGGCACTGTACCCTGATATGTTGTGCCCTCTACGCTGATGTACTGGGCACTGTACCCTGATATGTTGTGCCCTGTACGCTGATGTACTGGGCTCTGTACCCTGATGTGCTGTGCCCTGTACCCTGATGTGCTGTACCCTGATGTGCTGTGCCCTGTACCCTGATGTGCTGTACCCTGATGTGCTGTGCCCTGATGTGCCTTGTGCTCTGATGTGCTGGGCTCCGTACCCTGATGTGGCCTGATGTGCTGTGCCCTGATGTGCCTTGTGCCCTGATGTGTTGTGCCCTGATGTGCTGGGCTCTGTACCCTGATGTGGCCTGATGTACCGTGCCCTGATGTGTTGTGCCCTGGGCCGGTCTGGATGAAGTCCAGGGCCACATTTTTGTCCCAGTCCAGCCCTGCCGGGCTGGGCAGGGTGCCAGATGGACTACAACTTTCAGCAGCTCCTACGGGGTACCACTACACTTATATAATGGTTAATTTTATCATGATGATCTAAACCCAAGCTGGATGACATTAACGTAAGTGTGCATATCTCATACCTGAGGGGTTGTTGGGGATAGCAGCAATATTCCGGGTCCTGTGCTGAGCAGCCTCCCCTGACCACAGAGGCTCAGTTGCTTGGCACAGCCACCATTCACAAACTAGTCTGTATTTTTTTTTTTTTATGAATACAAAGCATACTCTGATTGGATGAGGTGGAAATTGTGATGTCAGTGCCCCTTCTCTCCAACAAGTCCAATCAGAGAATGTCTTGTATTCATTAGGAAAAAAATGTCTTTCTGTGAATGCCAGCTGTGCTGAGTGAGCGACCCCCTCTGGTCAGTGTGGGAAAGTCACTCGGCACAGGACCCAGAATATCACAGGTATCATTGAGGAAATGCCAACTACTACAGTGATTGTCAGCTTTTACAGCAGTCACTCAGGTATGATATATGCATTCATATACTGTGACGAGCAAGTTAAAGCGGAGGTTCATACAAAAATTGAACCTCCGCTTTTCAGAACCCTCCCCCCCTCCGGTGTCACATTTGGCACCTTTCAGGGGGAGGGGGGTGCAGGTACCTGTCTAAGACAGGTATTTGCACCCACTTCCGGGCATAGACTCCCGCGGGAGTCTACGCCTCTTCCCGTCCCGTCCGAGACAGCAGGGACCATTCGGATTGCGCAGCGCGACTCACGCATACGCAGTAGGGAACCGGGAAGTAAAGCCGCAAGGCTTCATTTCCTGATTCCTTTACCGAAGATGGAGGCAGCATCCGCGGGACGGTTCGGCCTCGGGTGCCGACATCGCGGGCGCCCTGGACAGGTAATTGTCCTTATTTTAAAAGTCAGCAGCTGCAGTATTTGTAGCTGCTGACTTTAAAAAAAAAAAAATTCGCAGGACTTCTGCTTTAAATATACAAGAGAGATCATAACCGGAGTTCAGGTTTAATGTATGCCAGAAGTGCTGCTTAGAGTCTCCACTGGAAGCGCTTGTGAGAGGGCGATTACACAAATGGGAGACAGGGACAGAGAACTGTCATCCAATAAAAGCTAATGTGTCTGAGGAAGGACCTTCATGGCAGGATCACCGGGTATTATTCTAATAAAAGCTGCAGATTTGAAAACATTGAAAATAAACAATTAAAATTACATTTGCATGTTAAAGTGTATCTATGATCAAAACCTTTTATTAGTTCCATCAGGTGTCGCCATCAGAGTGCCCCCTTGCATTAACTGTCTGTATCAGAGTAGCTACTTACATCAACCATCAGAGTCCCCCTTACTTCAACTGTCCCCATCAGAGTCCCCCTTACTTCAACTGTGCCCATCAGAGCCCACCTTACATCAACGGTCCCCATCAGAGCCCCCCTTACATCAACGGTCCCCATCAGAGCCCCCCTTACATCAACGGTCCCCATCAGAGCCCACCTTACATCAACGGTCCCCATCAGAGCCCCCCTTACATCAACTGTTCCCATCAGAGCCCCCCTTACATCAACTGTCCCCATCAGAGCCCCCCTTACCCTTTAGATCAATTCTCCCCAACAGAGTCCCCCTAAAATCAATTGTGCCCTGCAGAGTGCCCTCTTACATCAACTGTCCCCATCAGTGTCCTCTTATATCAACTGTCCCATCAAAATGCCCCCTTACATCAACTGTCCCCATCATAGTCCCCCTTACATCAGCTTTTTCCATCAGACCCCCCCTTACATGAATTCTCCCCAACAGAATCCCCCTTACATCAATTCTCCCCAACAGAGTCCCCCTTACATCAATTGTGCCCTGCAGAGTGCCCTCTTACATCAACTATCCCCATCAAAGTCCCCCTTATATCAATTGTTCCATCAAAATTACATTAACTGTCCCTATCAGAGAACCTCTTACATCAACTATCCCCATCAGAGTCTCCTTTACATCAGTTGTCCCCATCAGCGTGCCCCTTTCTTTACTTGCCCCTATCAGAGTCCCCCTTGCATCAATAGTCCCCATCAGAGTGCTCCATACATCAACTGTCCCCATCAGAGTCTTTCTTACATCAATTGTCTCCATCAGAGTGCCTAATGGACCAGTGGATGCACCCTTGGAGACCTGAGGGGCACAACTAATATCTAAGGGGGCACAGCCCACCCCAACACCCTACTAGATCTGAGCCCACTGCCCCACAGCCACATGCGGCTGGGATATTATTGTCCTATATGGCCCCAGGCCATACAGTATTTGGACAATGTCATTAACCAAATGGCCTTGTGGCTATATTTGGTCAATGATGTCACCAGCTCCATGGCCGCAGCTGATTGGGACAACAGCCTGCTGTCATGTGACAGTTTCCAATGGTGACCATTGTCATTGGAACAGAAAGTGTTGGGCATTCCAATTAGTCACCAGAACATGAAGTGAGGGGGGAGATATTCCTGTTAGCTAAATATGTTCTGGTGATAACTGTTTCCCCTTTCCTTTGAGGACATTTCCCCCATTTTTCTTTGTCATATCTGTGGTGGTGCAGGAAATAAAAGAAAAGGCCTTACAAAATCACAAAAAAAAAAGATGTTGGTTTTACCTATTCTCTACTCTATCCAAAACTAGAAAAATGGTTTATGTATGCTTTAACACAGATTAGGAGGATTGAATTGTTCTTGTTTCTGTAGTGCAAAGAGGATATATTTGTCCTCGTGCTTTGTTTGTCATTCAGTACATCTGTTATTATTATGTACTGTATGTTAGTACTGGGTAACCTATTGGTAACAGAACACATTGCCTTTGGCCTTGTAGGTCCGTACTGACAGCATCTACCGCTATATATATGTATGTATATGTGATCTATTTATATCCATCCATGCTTTCTAAATATGTCACATGTGCATTAAGATTCATCTACTGTAGCTCACATTTCCTTAGTGCATACGTTGAACTTATCTTATAGCTGAGTAAGATGCGTACAATGTGTTCTGTGTCTTCCATATTTAAAGCTGACCTTCAGGCAGATACATAAGACACTCATTATTGCAGCTCTGTATTCATTAGTAAACCAGTAAATATCGTTTTAATGCAACTAGTGTACTCAAATTTGAATTGATTTTTATCTTATGTTATTATTCTGCACATCAGCACCCAAATCCAGTGAGGGAGGGGCATGATAGGGAGCACAATATTTTGGGGGGCAAAATGCCACCCCCCCCACGTGGGAGACAGATGGGAAAGTGGCGATTTCCCCCCTCCCCCCGCGGGAGACAGACGGGAAGGCGGTAACCCCCCTCTTTCAAAGACTCCCTGACCAATCGGGTCTAAGGTCCCGCTTCCTAATTGGCCAGGAGGAGAATCAGGAAGACAATAGCGAATATTCATTTGTTATTGTCACGCAACTGGGTGGGATCAGGGCGCAATGCTGTGCCCCATCCCACCCTTTTTTGAAGCCAATTAGAGCCTCTAATCATGTGCTTCAAAAAAAAAAAAAAAAATATTGAAATCCATGCATCCGGCGCCCTGTATGTGGATTACGGGCAGGGCGCATGGGTTGGGGGGGCGCTCCTTATGGATGGGTCGCCAATGGTAGGGAGTCAATTAGTTGCATGCAAATTTGATAATATAAAACAAACGTACAGGAGGAGAGAATGGTAAGAGTATAGAGCTGACTTCACCAGTCTCCTGCTGCTTATTTACTGTTCACTACTGTTCGCAAGATAGGGGAGAGTGGTGTCAGGAGTGTGTTCCTCAATTGTAACAGAGTGTGAGGAACCATGAAACAGACGAAGACAGAAAATGCAATAAAAATCACACCTTTTAATAAAGAGGTAAAAATGGTACAACTCATAAACGTAGTCAAAACATAGCCAGGGTTCAGTAGCCAAAGCAGGTAGTTAGAACAAGCCAGGAAATCAGGAAGCCAGAGATCAGCATAGTCAGAGGCAGCAGACAGGATCAGGAACCAGAAGGGACATCAGCCAGGCAAGTCTTCAACAGGAACACAGCATAGAGTCCCCAGATATGATGAATGCAAAGTCATTGAAGAAATGAACCAGGCAGTTTAAATATCCAGAAGGGGCTGGCTGTGGGCTTGACTGACGAGCAGGAGATGATCAACAGGTGAGTCACTGTGGAACAACGAGTACTGGCAATTAACTGACAGCTGAGCAACCTGAGCACAGAGAAGGGAGGGCTGAGAGCCCAGCCCTGACACAGAGATTGTGGTTTCACCCTCTTGGGAATGAATTAACAGAAATAAAAATCCTTTGGTAGGTAAAACAGCTCCCATATATTGATTTTATCTGTGTATTTAGCTGTTTGGAGTTCAGCCTTGAAGGGAATCAGTCAGAGTAGACTACAGTAGCTGCTTTGCCTTCCACCTAGCTACCTAACCTGACTATCAGTACAATAGACTGCAGGGCTATTGTACATTGCACCCATACTACCAACATACTACCAACATTCAGGGAAAAAACAAACATTTGGATTAAACTGGGGTTTATTTGTTCACCTGGAGTTCTTACAAGGACCCATTAAGACAGCCATTATCTGTCACAGGTGAGGGTGTCAGTAAGGCTGTAGTTATGGGGCATAGCACACTTCTGCAGCATCACACAGAAGGACATTTGGCCCCAGAACTAGCAATGCTTCCAGGTGCTTCAGACAGTTTCAAAAAGTATATTAGTAGAGCAAAATAGTTTATAAAAGGATTAGAGCACCAGAGGTGTGCATTGGGTCCAGAAAAAGTTTATCATAACAGATCTGGGGATATAGCCAGCACATTTCAGGGGCTCAAAACATCCCCTTCATCAGGGCTGAAGGGCAAGATATGTTAAAATGAAAAAAACATGGAGAATGACAAAACACAATAATGTCCTGTACATACGGTCGGACATTGATCGAACATTCTGACAACAAAATCCATGGCTCCTAGTGCTGCTTCTTTATCTCACACTCTAGCTCTGCTTTATAAGACTGGCAAAGGCTGATACCAGGCCACATTTGGGCGCTCACACTGCTTTTGTTTAACCACTTAAGGACCGGAAGGATTTACCTCCTTAATGACTGGGCCATTTTTTGCGATACAGCACTGGGTCCTTTTAACTGACAATTGCGCGGTCGTACGACGTTGTACCCAAACAAAATGTATGTCCTTTTTTCCCCACAAATAGAGCTTTCTTTTGGTGGTATTTGAGCACCTCTGCGGTTTTTATTTTTTGTGCTATAAACAAAAAAAGAGCAACAATTTTGAAAAAAAGCAATATTTTTTACTTTTTGCTATAATAAATATCCCCCAAAAATATATAAAAAAAACCCTTCTTCCTCAGGCTGATATGTATTCTTCTACAGATTTTTGGTAAAAAAAAAAAATCGCAATAAGCATATACTGATTGGAATGCGGAAAAGTTATAGCATCTACAAAATAGGGATTAGATTTATGGCATATTTATTATTATTTTATTTTTTACTAGTAATGGCGGTGATCTGTGATTTTTAGCGGGACTGCTACATTGCGGCGGACAGATTGGACACCGAACTGACATTTTTTGACACTTTTTTGGGAACCAGTGGCATTATTACAGTAATCAGTGTACTGTTATTGTACTAATGACACTGGCAGGGAAGGGGTTAATATCAGGGGCGATCAAGGGGTTAAATGTGTTCCCTGCAGGTGTTTTCTAACTGTATGGGGGATGGGCTGCCTGGGGAAACACACAGATCCATCTTCCTGCATAGCAGAAAGACACGATCTGTGTGATCCCTCTCAGAACGGAGATCTGCCTTGTTTACACAGGCAGATCCCCGTTCTGTCACTGCGGGGAATGATCGCGGACATCAAGTCCTCCCCACCCGCTAATTGGCTCCTCCGCTGGCCAGTGGGCACTCCCACAATATAGAGTTCCCGAGCCGACGTACAATGACAGCGATTCGTGGGAACGAGCCGACCTGCCGCAGTACAATGACGCCGGCTGGTCGGCAAGTAGTTAAAGAAACCCTTTTATATATTTAATAATATTACAGAGCTGCAATAATTTGTGTCTTTTACATCTGCCTAGAGTTCAGCCTTAAAGTGAGCTTTGCCTTTTATTTTTTACAATAAACATGTTATACTTACCTAGAGCTGCACGATTCTGGCCAAAATGAGAATCACGATTTTTTTTTTGCTTAGAATAAAGATCACGATTCTCGCGGCGTAAAATTTTTCACATTATACAAAAAAATTTGGGCTAACTTTACTGGTTAGTTTTTTTTTTTTTTAATTCATTAAAGTGTAATTTTTCCCCAAAAATTTACATTTGAACGACTGCTGCGCAAATACAGTGTGACATAAAATATTGCAACAACCACCATTTTATTCTCTAGGGTCTCTACTAAAAAAATATATATATAATGTTTGGGGGTTCTAAGTCATTTTCTAGCAAAAAAAAAAAAAGATTTTAACTTGAAACCAACAAATGTCAGAAAAAGGTTTAGTGTTTAAGTGGTTAAACTTCCCTCATTTACACACCAAAGTGTATTCCTTTGATCTAAATGACAAATCGTTACAATGTCTATACTTAACTTCCACTGCTAAAGAATGTTGTGATTCTTGGCAGACTGCCCATTTTTTTTCCTTTTTATTGACAGTGTCGGCTTCAGCAGAGCAGAGAGAATTCTCTGCATAGAAAGAATTGGGAAATACTTTGTCAAGATCGCAAGGGGGAAAAAAATGCGATAACGATTCTTAACGATTAATCATGCAGCTCTATACTTACCTTAGTTTTGCACAGAACAGCCCCTCGATCCTTCTCTTCTCAGGTCCCCCGCTGGCGCTGTCCACTCTCCCCCCCTGCGGAGTGCACCCAAGCTGTCTCTGTGTGTCTACTCAGACGGAAAAAATGCCGCACGGCGCGCCCCCCCACGCGCTCCCTTCTACCTCACTGGCTTTGACTGAACTGACTGCAGCACTAAGAGAGAGAGAGCACATCACTGTATCAAGATGGGGCTCAGGTAAGTATAAAGGGGGGCTGGGGGAGACAGCAGCACACTGAAGGTTTTTTACCTTAATACAAAACCTTCAGGCTTTAGAACCACTTTAATATTTTGCACTTCTGCCCTTTATGCAACCTTTATGCAGTGGTGTAGCGTGGGGGGTGCAGGGGGTGCCGTGGCCCCGGGCGCGATATTTAGGGGGGCACCAGTATGTGTCACTGGCTGCCTCCTCCTAATTTCTAATTCCTGTGTCCCCCGCGCTCCGCCCGCCATGTTAAGTGTCCAGCGCCCTGTGATTGGGTGTATGGGGGTCATGTGAGGCGTAGGGCTGGCCTGTCCTCGATCGCTCCTGAAGTCCCGCCTCCGCTCATGACCCCCCATACGCCCAATCACAGGGCGCTGGACACTGAACATGGCATCAAGCAGAGCGCAGGGGAGAGAAGAATGTGAGCAGCCGCTGTGTTCTCCTCCTCATCCGGATCGATGCAGGTCAGGATAAGAAGGTGAGTGAGACTCTTGTTACTGGGAGGGGGGGGCGAGAGAGAGAGACTGTAGGCAGGACAGTGTAGTGTAGTATAGTATGGAGGTCAGTGTAGTGGTCACTATGGGGGGCAGTGTAGTGGTCAGTATAGTGGTTAGTGTAGTATAGTATAGTGGTTAGCATAGTGGTCAGTATAGTGTAGTTTAGTATGGAGGTCAGTGTAGTGTAGTATAGTGGTTAGTGTAGAATGGTGGTCAGTATAGTGGTTAGTGTAGTATAGTATACTGGTTAGTATAGTGGTCAGTATAGTGTAGTTTAGTATGGTGGTCAGTGTAGTATGGTGGTCAGTGTAGTATAGTGGACAGTGTAGTATAGTGGTCAGTGTAATGTAGTATAGTGGACAGTGTAGTATAGTGGTCAGTGTAGTATAGTGGTCAGTGTAGTATAGTGGTCAGTGTAGTATGGTGGTCAGTGTAGTGTAGTATAGTGGTCAGTATAGTGTAGTATAGTGGTCAGTATAGTGTAGTATAGTGGACAGTGTAGTATGGTGGTCAGTGTAGTGTAGTATAGTGGTCAGTATAGTATAGTGGTCAGTGTAGTATGGTGGTCAGTGTAGTATAGTGGACAGTGTAGTATGGTGGTCAGTGTAGTGTAGTATAGTGGTCAGTGTAGTATAGTGGTCAGTGTAGTATGGTGATCAGTGTAGTATGGTGGTCAGTGTAGTATAGTGGACAGTGTAGTATAGTGGACAGTGTAGTATAGTGGTCAGTGTAGTGTAGTATAGTGGTCAGTGTAGTGTAGTATAGTGGACAGTGTAGTATGGTGGTCAGTATAGTGGTCAGTGTAGTATGGTGGTCAAGTGTAGTGTAGTATAGTGGTCAGTGTAATGTAGTATAGTGGACAGTGTAGTATAGTGGACAGTGTAGTATAGTGGTCAGTGTAGTATAGTGGTCAGTGTAGTGTGGTGGTCAGTGTAGTATAGTGGACAGTGTAGTATAGTGGTCAGTGTAATGTAGTATAGTGGACAGTGTAGTATAGTGGACAGTGTAGTATAGTGGTCAGTGTAGTGTAGTATAGTGGTCAGTGTAGTATGGTGGTCAGTATAGTGGTCAGTGTAGTATGCTGGTCAAGTGTAGTGTAGTATAGTGGTCAGTGTAATGTAGTATAGTGGTCAGTGTAGTATAGTGGACAGTGTAGTATAGTGGACAGTGTAGTGTAGTATAGTGGACAGTGTAGTATGGTGGTCAGTATAGTGGTCAGTGTAGTATGGTGGTCAAGTGTAGTGTAGTATAGTGGTCAGTGTAGTATGGTGGTCAAGTGTAGTGTAGTATAGTGATCAGTGTAATGTAGTATAGTGGACAGTGTAGTATAGTGGACAGTGTAGTATAGTGGTCAGTGTAGTATGGTGGTTAGTGTAGTATAGTGGTCAGTGTAGTATAGTGGTCAGTGTAGTATGGTGGTCAGTATAGTGTAGTATAGTGGACAGTGTAGTATGGTGGTCAGTATAGTGTAGTATAGTGGACAGTGTAGTATAGTGGACAGTGTAGTATGGTGGACAGTGTAGTATGGTGGTCAGTGTAGTATAGTGAACAGTGTAGTATAGTGGTTAGTGTAGTGTAGTATAGTGGTCAGTGTAGTATAGTGGACAGTGTAGTGTAGTATAGTGGACAGTGTAGTATGGTGGTCAGTATAGTGGTCAGTGTAGTATGGTGGTCAAGTGTAGTGTAGTATAGTGGACAGTGTAGTATAGTGGTCAGTATAGTGTAGTATAGTGGTCAGTGTAGTATAGTGGACAGTGTAGTATGGTGGTCAGTGTAGTATAGTGGTCAGTGTAGTATAGTGGACAGTGTAGTATAGTGGTCAGTGTAGTATAGTGGTCAGTGTAGTGTAGTATAGTGGTCAGTGTAGTGTAGTATAGTGGACAGTGTAGTATGGTGGTCAGTATAGTGGTCAGTGTAGTATGGTGGTCAAGTGTAGTGTAGTATAGTGGACAGTGTAGTATAGTGGTCAGTGTAGTATGGTGGTCAAGTGTAGTGTAGTATAGTGGTCAGTGTAATGTAGTATAGTGGACAGTGTAGTATAGTGGTCAGTATAGTGTAGTATAGTGGTCAGTGTAGTATAGTGGTCAGTGTAGTATAGTGGACAGTGTAGTATAGTGGTCAGTGTAGTATGGTGGTCAAGTGTAGTGTAGTATAGTGGACAGTGTAGTATAGTGGTCAGTGTAGTATGGTGGTCAAGTGTAGTGTAGTATAGTGGTCAGTGTAATGTAGTATAGTGGACAGTGTAGTATAGTGGTCAGTATAGTGTAGTATAGTGGTCAGTGTAGTATAGTGGACAGTGTAGTATAGTGGACAGTGTAGTATAGTGGTCAGTGTAGTGTAGTATAGTGGACAGTGTAGTATGGTGGTCAGTATAGTGGTCAGTGTAGTATGGTGGTCAAGTGTAGTGTAGTATAGTGGTCAGTGTAATGTAGTATAGTGGTCAGTGTAGTATAGTGGTCAGTGTAGTATGGTGGTCAGTGTAGTATGGTGGTCAGTGTAGTATAGTGGACAGTGTAGTATAGTGGTCAGTGTAGTATAGTGGTCAGTGTAGTGTAGTATAGTGGTCAGTATAGTGGACAGTGTAGTATGGTGGTCAGTATAGTGGACAGTGTAGTATGGTGGTAAGTGTAATATAGTGGACAGTATAGTATAATGGTCATTATAGTGGTCAGTATAGTATAGTGGTCAGTGTAGTGGACAATGTAGTGTAGTGGTCAGTATAGGAATCAGGTAGGTCAGTACTATTGTATTTGAAGGGACTCAGGGATAGCTAAAAGTCCGCAGGTTAGGGGGGGGCGCAAATTACTTGCCTTGCCCCAGGTGCTGACAACCCACGCTACGCCACTGCCTTTATGTTTGTATATTCTGTAATTGGTTGCCTCCAGTGTACTTTTGGCTTTGCGCCGTATTTGATAGGTGTCTATGACAGATACCAGTTTTGGTGTTGCATAGCCTGTGATGACAATGCCTGGCTGGCAATGACAGCTGCTGGACTACCTGCTGTCCATTCAATCCTGTGATCAGAGAGTCCAACAGAGTGAAATCTTCTAACATTGGCATGCTTTGCAGCCCTGAGATATCATGTGACCAAATGACAAGAGCTGCAAACAAAGCTGATGCTGAAAGATATAAATCGTGAAAAAGGTACTAAACCCAAGGTAATATTCATGCACTTGCAAAAGAAACTGTAAACCTTAGTGACAAAAAATGAAGTAAATCAAATGAAATAAAACAAACCAGCAGGTCCAAGCGGTCAGGCCGTCTTGCGGAATAACATCACGTGTGAGGGGCCGCACACGTGACGTTATTCCACAAGTTGGCCTGACCGTTTGGACCTGCTGGTTGTTTGCAACACATGCTGTGTAATTCCTTCAAGGCTGTAAGTGTGATTTTATAATTCTATTAAAATTTTGGTGGAATACTAAAGTATGTGTACTTTAACTTCCTCTATGGAATATATCTTGGATTAGGAGATCGTGGAACCTTTCCATGCAGGATTGTGGTATATATGGATACTATGCAATTAGGTGTCTGATGGCCTCCTTGTGGGATCAGAGCAGCTGGTAAGGAGCTCATTTAATCGTTTGTGGTGATTTCTGATGATCTGTCATTACATATACACACCTTTTTGAAAGGCCCCAGAGGCTGCAACACCTAAGCAAGAGGCACCACTAACCAAACACTGCCATGAAGACCAAGGAACTCTCTAAACAAGTAAGGGACAATGTTGTTGAGAAGTACAAGTCAGGGTTAGGTTATAAAAAAAATATCCGAATCTTTGATGATCCCTAGGGAGGGCCATCAAATCTATCATAACCAAATGGAAAGAACATGGCACAACAGCAAACCACACCAAAACTCACAGACCGGGCAAGGAGGGCATTAATCAGAGAATCAGAGAGGCAGCACAGAGACCTAAGGTAACCCTGGAGGAGCTGCAGAGTTCCACAGCAGAGACTGGAGTATCTGTACATAGGACGACAATAAGCCGTACGCTCCATAGAGTTGGGCTTTATGGCAGAGTGGCCAGAAGAAAACCATTACTTTCAGCAAAAAAACAATATGGCACGTTTTGAGTTTGCGAAAAGGCATGTGGGAGACTCCCAAAATGTATGGAGGAAGGGGCTCTGGTCTGATGAGACTAAAATTTAACTTTTTGGCCATCAAACAAAACACTATGTCTGGCGCAAACCCAACGGCATCACATCACCCAAAGAACACCATACCCACAGTGAAACATGGTGGTGGCAGCATCATGCTGTGGGGATGTTTTTCAGCAGTCGGGACTGGGAAACTGGTCAGAGTTGAGGGAAAGATGGATGGTGCTAAATACAGGGATATTCTTGAGGAAAACCTGTACTGCTCTGTGTGTGATTTGATGCTAGGACGGAGGTTCACCTTCCAGCAGGACAATGACCCCAAACACACTGCTAAAGCAACACTTAAGTGATTTAAAGGGAAACATGCAAATGTGTTGGAATGGCCTAGTCACAGCCCAGACCTCAATCCAATAGAAAATCTGTGGTCAGACTTAAAGATTGCTGTTCACAAGCGCAAACCATCCAACTTGAAGGAGCTTGAGCAGCTTTGCAAGGAGGAATGGCCAAAAATCCCAGTGGTAAGATGTGGCAAGCTGATAGAGACTTATCCAAAGCGACTTGAAGCTGAAATAGCCGCAAAAGGTGGCTCTACAAAGTTTTGACTTTGGGGGAGTGAATAGTTATGCACATTGACTTTTTCTGTTATTTTGTCCTATTTGTTGTTTGATTCACATTAAAAAAAAAAAAAAAAACATCTTCAAAGTTGTGGACATGTTCTGCAAAATGAAATGATGCAAATCCTCAAACAATACATGTTAATTCCAAGTTGCGAGGCAACAAAACACTAAAAATGCCAAGGGGGTGAATACTTTTGCAAAGCACTGTATATATATATATATATATATATATATATATATATATATATATATATGTTTTTGCTGAGTGTTTGCACATTTTATATGGACTTTATTTGCACAAATATGTCAATTTAGGATGTGTTCATCATGTTTGATGCACTTTTATTGTGTCTCTTATGTGATTTATTAACTTATACCTAGCACAAGGATATCGCACTTTTTATTGTTCGGTCGAATAAATCCTGAAAAGGCCACTTGGTTGTATTTGCCCTCTTTTCCCTCCCTAGGTTAATGGTCCTTCATTGCTGTAAGTCGTCCAAACATCTGCCTTTACACCAGTTTACAAAATCGGTCTCACTGTTTTTGAATCCAGCTATTCTATGCTGCTATGAGATGAGGTCATTTTCCCCTTTAAAACAGCAGCTTTCCTTCTGCCAAATGCCTGGAATTCTAAAAAAACGACAATTTCCATAGAAATGGAAGCTCTTTTCTATGCATATATTTGCATTTTGGTTGAGCGGTTTAAGCAAAGATATTCAATTAAGAATTTAATTTCTATTTATATGCAAATCATTTTGTTGTACACATGAATGGCTTTACAATTAATGAAACAGCACAGTAAAAGGCATATAGTTGTCTCATTGCCTTTTTATTGATGTCAACAATCTCCAATTTCTCTTTGTCTGTGATTAACCAATTAAATCCGTTCTGTAAAAACGCTCCTCATACGTGAGATTAGAGTGCGAGTACAGAAAGAAAACAGACGTGGGTAGAAATTTTAGGAAGCAAACATGTTCTACGCCACATTGGCCGGCAAGAAAAAAATGTACCGTACTTTGAAGCTGCAGGGAGAAGTCCGTGTATTTTTTTTTTCAATAGCTTTCTACTTCCACAATGTTTATTGCAGGGGATTCCATTATTATAGTTACTGGTACACTTACAGTGCCTTGAAAAAGTATTCACACCCCTTGACATTTTCCACATTTTGTCATGTTACAACCAAAAACGTAAATGTATTTTATTGGGATTTTATGTGATAGACCAACACAAAGTGGCACATAATTGTGAAGTGGAAGGGAAATGATAAATGGTTTTCCAAATTTTTTACCAATACATTTCTGAAAAGTGTGGGGGGCATTTGTATTCAGCCCCCCTGAGTCAATACTTTGTAGAACCACCTTTCACTGCAATTACAGTTGCAAGTCTTTTTGGGGATGTCTCTACCAGCTTTGCACATCTAGGGGTTGACATTTTTGCCCATTCTTCTTTGCAAAATAGCTCAAGCTCTATCAGATTGGATGGAGAGTGTCTGTGAACAGCAATTTTCAAGTCTTGCCACAGATTCTCAATTGGATTTAGGTCTGGACTTTGACTGGGCCATTCTAACACATACTAAAAACAAAAATCCAGGTGCACAGACCAGAGGCCAAGTGAAAAGTCAAAAAGAAAAATGAAATGTAGCTATGGACACTGCTGTCCAAAACTCATAGACAAATGACAGAAGATATAATCAAAGGGGTGAACAGCTCTGATCAGCAGACATAAATAGGACCCTCAGAGGCAAAGTAAAAACTTTTTATTATTGTTAAAAAAAAAAAAAAAAGGTTCACCAAGGCACACAGCAGTTAAATGATGGTCATGCAGATACTTGGATTAAAAAACTGACAGTACCTGGAGGCTGGAGCCACATGGATGACACAGGGGCTTAGGGAAACCCAGCACAAAGCCGTTGGACAAAGAACACAGGAGCACTGCTGGTGGGGGGCCTGTCCAGGACCGTGAGGCCAGGGGTCCAATGAAGGGGGAACCAAACTGCAGGCACAGGAACTGTTGGAGCCAGTATACAGCCACTCGCACTGTGTACGAAGCCTGGAAGTTATGTCACAGCCTGGCGGAAGTCAGCCAAAGGAATCCGAAAAGTATGGGCAAACCCTGCTGCTGGGGCCAATTAGGAACTGCCGAAGCCAAGGGAGCAAAGAGAGTCACACATCGCCGACTGGAGACACTACATGTTTCGGGGACACGCCCCTTCTTCAGGTTAACTGATTAGTCGGCTGAGTGTGAAGATTATATAGGGAAAATGACCCGGAAGTATGTGTGGGAGGGGGAGGAGCTAGCAGCCCCTGTCATCCATATGGTCCCACCCACCCAAGTGGGTAGTAACAATACCCAGTGCACAATACTTTATCAACAATTGCATATCTCAGACGAAAACCTGTTAGAGTCTGCGAAAGACTTGAGACTGGGGCGGAGGTTCACCTTCCAGCAGGACAACTAGCCTAAACATACAGCCATCTTCTAAGATTGCCCTGTATTTTTCTCTATCCATCTTACCATCACCTCTGAACAGCTTCCATGTCCCTGCTGAAAAAAAACCATCCCCACAACATGCTGCTGCCACCACCATGTTTCACGGTGGGGATGGTGTGTTCAGGGTGATGTGCAGTGTTTGTTTTCCGCCACACATAGTGTTTTGCCAAAAACTTCAGTTTTTGTCTCATCTGACCAGAGCACCTTCTTCCACATGTTTGCTGTGTTCCCCACATGGCTTCTCACAAACTGCAAATGGAACTTCTTATGACTTTCTTTCAACAATGGCTTTCTTCTTGCCACTCTTCCATAAAGGCCAGATTTGTGGAGAGCACAACTAATAGTCGTCCTGTGGACAGATTCTCCCACCTGAGCTGTGGATCTCTGCAGCTCCTCCAGAGTTACCATGGGCCTCTTGGCTGCTTCTCTGATGAATGCTCTCCTTGCCCAGCCTGTCAGTTTAGGTGGACGGCCATATCTTGGTAGGTTTGCAGTTGTGCCATACTCTTTCCATTTTCGGATGATGGATTGAACAGAGCTCCGTGAGATGTTCAAAGCTTGGGATATTTTTTTATAACCTAATCCTGCTTTAAACTTCTCCACAACTTTACTTTGGCTTTCATGATGCTGTTTGCTCACTAAGGTTCTCTAACAAACCTCTGAGGGCTCCACAGAACAGCTGTATTTATACAGAGATTAAATTACACACAGATGGACTCTATTTACTAATTAGGTGTGACTTCCTAATGCAATTGGTTCCACTAGATTTTAGTTAGGAGTATCAGAGTAGAGGGACGCCACACTTTTCAGATATTTATTTGTAAAACATTTTGAAAAATCATTTATCATTTTCCTTCCACTTCACAATTATGTGCCTCTATGTGTTGGTCCATCACATAAAATCCCAATAAGATACATTTACGTTTTTGGTTGTAACATGACAAAATGTGGAAAATTTCAAGGGGTGTGAAAACTTTTTCAAGGCACTGTATGTAATTATTGCAACACTGGCCAATTACCTCCACAGCTGTGCCCCGCATCACAGCAAAAATCATCCTCCGTGATACATAGACGGGCAGCTCCCGCAGAGCTGTATGATTTGTTGGTGCTGCCTGTCACTGATCTGAAACTCAGCTGTGTCATGGACCGCCCAATGTTCATTGCATATGAGCAAGCAGCTACATGCCACAAAAGTCACAATTTAGTATAGAGCATTCAGATCTGGTTAAGACAACCTTCCCTGCTAAGTGCACAGCTGAAATACGATATACTGTATATATATATATATATATATATACAGTATATATATGTATATATATATATATATAATTCTGGTGATCTACATATCCGTGCAAAGTGTTATACCGTGCTAAAGTCCAAAAATTACAGGAATAAAAATGAGTGGCAGCAGTGACCAACCATGTGATATATTACATAGTAAGCATATAGTACACAAACAAAAAGCTGCACTACTCACTGTGATAAAAAAAATAAATAAATAAATATCAAGGCAAACTAACCTAAATAGAAAAAGTGTTAAAGTGAAACTCAACGTCCTTGAACTGGCACATAAATCACAATGGAGTATGATGACAATATATGTGAAAAAGAAAAAAGAAAAAATACAGTTCTGAAAGATGTCTGAAAAATTAGTCCATGTGATGTACACATAGAAAACTCCAAGCGGGAAATTCCTTCAAGGGGGTTCCACCACCCAGACACATGTAGATACTCCTGTGACACCAATCATCCTATTAAAAGGAATGCTCGCCAGATAGCGTGGACCTTCTTTTTCTAAAATGGTCCGAAGGGCATAGAGGTAAACCTCTGCAGGGTAACGTAAGCAACCAAGCCTCTGGGACCCACAAATGATCAAGTGGTTCCTCCAAAGGTATTCAACTCACATCGAGAAGTCTCAATCAGCCAACACTAAAGAGCATGTGTATATGGAAGAAAGCTCCGATAGTGTGATATTGTATAAACTGATTTATTAGTAAAGCCATAAAGGTTTTTACAAAAGTTAAAAGAATCACAAGCGTTTGTTAAAATATGTTTGCGGGCAAACAGAGAACAGATTCACCCACACATCTGGGGTCACGTGGGGTTGATGATGTCAGCACGTAGCTCCGCCCGACACGGGAGTAACTTTGGGTGGGGGGCCCGTGGAACCCAGCTTACCTTAGAGAGGTCAGGAAACTCCTTATTCAGCTCCCCAGGCCCCTCTTATGTGTAAGTTACCCTGTGTCTATTAGGGACACAGGGTAACAGAGAAGCCACACTTTTTCCAGCCGGGCCTATAGGGTTAATGCTGGTCACTAACGCTACCCCACCCTCTTTACTGTGTGTGTTATGCATGTTCCAAGCATGAAGACCAGAGGTAAAGTAAGAAAGAAGAACGTTTCCTCAAGTGTCCTTCTCACTGACAAAGTTGGCTGCATGCCCAGTTTTTGTTTAGAATATTTGTTGAAAAGTTTGTGCGTACCTGTGCCTCATGTTATTGGATGTAAAATTTACCCTCCCTGTGTCTCTATGCCAACAAGGAGGGGGGATTAATAAAAGAAACTATCAAGCCCTTTTCCTACTTATGAGATAGGTGAATAACCGTATAATGCCTCAATAGACTAAATGTGACCAATTATGTCTAAAGCAGCTACCGAACACACCCACCGATGGCAAGCATTGATAAACAAACTAAAATAAAACATACATAAAGGCAGCACTAAAAAACACACAAAACTGTTTTTTCAAGTGTGCAGTAATAAAAGTAGTGCAAACCAACATAAAAAGTCCAAATAAGCTGCAATCATGTGCTGTATACCAGCACCGTAGTGAATATGGAAAGTCCAAACTGTGTTTAATTTCCCCACTGGGATGGAAAGCTGTCACCAACGCCTCCACAAGTGAAAGAAAGGCAGAGGGGGTAAGAAAATTCCCCTCCAAATCAGACTCTTACCAGAAAACACTGGATTAAAAGCGTGAACACCAGATCTTTGATTGGACAACCTCTCTGGACAATCTCTCCCCAGATCTCGTTGCAGCCAGAGGGGCGGATCAGACGCTAGTAAGCTTTTCTTTTCAATCTGCAGCTCTGTAATTTTTAAGTTTGCAGCTTCTTTACCTGTGCCTCATGTTATTGGATGTAAATTTTACCCGCCCTGTGTCTCTATGCCAACAAGGAGGGGGGATTGTCTCCACCGGGGATATATACTTGTGTCTGTTTTTCAATAAAAGTCTTATGCTTTTATCCACCCTACACTGAGTTATGGCTAGTGACTGGGTGGGCTAAGGGATCTTGGATCGTGCTGGTACCAGGCAAGGAAAGCTTATACGGCGGACATACTCCTCAGGAGTAGGGATAGACCGATTATCGGTGCGGCCGATATTCACTTTTTTGGAAGTATCGGTATCAGTCACAAACCTACCTGATAATACCCATATTACTTAAAGGGGTTTTACCGAGGTCATGCATGCAGCTGCATGCATCACCCCGGTACCATTCTTTAGAGCGGTCAGCTTTATTGTAATAACAACCGATGCAGCTCAGCAGCCGCTCGGCTATTATTACAAGCAGCAGGAGGGGATGTCCCCCCCTCCTGCTGGCTTCTGCCGCTCGCCTGGGCTCTCCTGTCCCACCGGAAGGCCTGAGCAACCAGCTGGCACGTCTGCTGGCTGGCTGAAGACCCGAACAAAGCCGATGCTTCGTTCAGATCTCGGATCTAGTAATGTCATGGCATCACTTCCTTGATTATTGGCATCTTAAAGGCGCCAGTTTTAAAAAATAGAACGTATTTCAAAAATGCCGATCTTGACGTTTTGAATACTTTCAAGTGCAGAGGAGGGGTTTGGGGTCTTATAGACCCCCGATCCTTCCATAAAGAGTACCTATCACTGCTTATTACTGTCACGAGGGAGGTTTACATTCCTTGTGACAGCAATAACAGTGATAAAAAAAAGAAATGTAAAAGGACAGTGTAAAAATAAAAATTTTAAATGTACTGAATATCGGCAGAGAATACCAGCTATCGGCCTGAGAGGTGGCCGAAATATTGATATCGTATCGGCATCGAAAAAACGATATTGGTCGATAACTACTCAGGAGTACGGGGGGGTCTTTCACAGTGTTATCTCAATTTGCCTGCAAAAGTAAAAATACATTTAAAAAAAAAGGTGCAAGCCATTAAAAAGATTCTGGCAATAGACAGAAGGATTCAAATAAATCATAAAGAAGATACAAATCATCTGTTTAAACCTTAAAAATGACAGTTGACCCAAATCCGTTTTTGTTACTGCTTACGCAAAAAAATTACTCACCCAAAGTGTTGAGGAAAACAGATCTTCATTTGTGGAAAAACTCTGGAGAGACTTTTGTTTCAAAAATAAAAATATATAGAAAAGAAAACTGTATGTGTTCCAATTAATTCCAACAATGCAAAGCTGTCAAAGTATACATTCAATAAAAGTAAAATAAAAGAGTTTCACAGTATACTTTCCCAATGTTTAATCCGTTGCTGCTAGAATAGAGAACAATTTATAGAACACTTGACAGATTGTACAACTGATCCTTCCATATCCAGCGACACTAATTAGAGACCTCTCACTTGCATAAAGTTCCCAAATTATTGACAGACTGACCTGTCTGGGATGAGTGTCAGACATAAAATATGCACTTAGGCTTCACTTATGTGCTCCTTGCTTCCATCAATTCTGTATGTTTATTTGCACTTACTTGAACACAATTTTAAATGTCAATTAAATACTTCAATTACCAGTTTCTGGAATAGATGGAATCCCTACGAAGAATAAAAAGCCCATTACAACAGCATTCTTTATCCTTTCTGCTATTTGTGGGAAACTGGAAGTTTGGCCAAGTAAATTTTCTCTTAGCTTAGCGAATGTGGTGATGCTGTGTGCTGGCAGCATGGCAGAACTGCATGCTGTCAATTTTTCATAATTACTTTTGCCAAGTGTTAGCATGGAGGTGTTGCTTTAATGTGTGAGTCAGTGCCCCCCATGGCTGGAGGCCAAATTACTCCACCGAACCTCACTCCGGGAGATTAAAGTCTTTTCACCTGCTAGTGAAATCTTTCCCAGCACTGGCTACAAACACTAAGCACTGACCACCACCGCCTCCTCCTCTTCCGAACTAGCTGCTCTTCCTTCCTTTTTGCTTCTTACTTTCTGTTACCCACAAGGTTAACATGAACGTTACACTTCATTTTGTTCCTTTTCACTATAGAAACATACTCTAATGCCTCGTAAACACGATCAGACTTTCTGCCAACAAAACCGTGGAAATTTGTCCGAAGGGCATGGGCTGAAACTTGTCTTGCATACACACAATCACACAAATGTTGGCCAACAATTACAAACTTAGTGACGTACTACCTGGTTTTTCAGCTCTTTAGTGCCACACTTTGGGCTCCTTCTGCTAATTTCGTGTTAGTAGAAGTTTGGTGAGTGTTGATTCGTGCATTTCAGTTCGTTCCTGAACGGCTGTTCATCAACCAGACATGTTGCGGAATCGGAGGAGATAACATGTTATTTATTATTGGCCTTGGAGTTATTGCTTTCACATTATTTTTTTGGGTTGAATAATGATTTGATTTGGTATATTTTCTATATTTTTGGATGCATAGAATGCACTTTTTGGTTAATTGCTTTTGGCAGATAGCATGTCTAATTTTATTTGTTTTATTTTTTTAATGCACAATAAAAAAAATAATGTAGAATAATACTTGGCTATGTGTTTTACTTCAAATGACAGTTTGGGAGCAGGCAGTTACATTTTACAAAACACAATGTAAAATTAGGGACAACAACATAGTTGTATATTTGTTCTTAAACTACGGGATAATGGTGTTGTGATAACTTGCACAAATAAAAGAAAAACAAAAAAAAACATAATAATATTATTCTTGATATCACTAGAAAAAAAAAGCTTTTGAAAATTCACTTGCAATAACTCCATCAGTATCACCAGCAAAGCAGCTTCATTATTATCCCATTAAAGAAGAAGAGAATTGTGCGCTGCATTTGGAGATTTCATAATTTGCCACGTCACAAATGTTAATTCTCCATTACAAACGCTAGTTTACAAGACTGACCGCTTCTGCTTCCGAGCATGTGTGTTTGTACTTTGGACTTTTGTCCGACGGACTTGTGTACACACGATCGGAAAGTCCGACAACACACATTTGTCCGCGGAAAACTTGAGAGCGTGCTAGCCAACATTTGCTGGCAGAAAGTCCAACAATTGTCCGACGGAGCGTACACACGGTCGGACTTACCGCCAACAGGCTCACATCCAACATGGAAAATCCAATCGTGTGTACGCGGCAATACTCTGTCTTTCCAAAGTAATTTAGATCAGGCAATTCACTTAGCCAACAACCTCTATTATTAAAGAACTAGTTGTTATACAGTCTTTAGTAAATTCCAATAAAGTTACACAGTATGGTACACTCTCCAGTTACAATGAAATGCAATTCCCTTCCCATTAAGTGCTGTGGTGCTCATAACTCTTTGCTTTATGAGGAGGAATTGGTTGGTGTATAACAAAAAAAAACCTGGTCTGCCTAATCCAAAATTTAGACAGAAAAAGAGACCTGGTGCCCAAGGCATGGTATAACCCCGTTTTTATTACTACATGTAAACATTCAATAAAATACAATGGAAATAGAACCAAGTAGCATTATAAAACTTAACAAGATACAGTATACCCAAATACATGCATCGGTATGAAGACAAGCTGCCCTTCAAGAAATCGGTGGGCTAGCAAATGTGCATACTGGTGAAGACACCTGACATGTTTCGGACCTAATAGTCCTTCTTCAGAGGCTTATGTCATTTGGGTCATGAAATTTCTATAAAGTACATACATAGTATATTACAGTATACTCCCACTATGGGAAGCATCACTGACCAAAAAGGCAAAAGCCACAGCATATTAACCCATGCATTACCAGACAATAACCTGTCAGTGCTCCATACACCCATAACATAAAGGCACCTGCCCACATGTGCTTACTTCAATTATCCCTTCATATGCAAGCAAAATTCCTGTGAATTTGCACTTAGTGATACCTCATTCCCTAAGCTGCCAAAGACCAGCCATCCGGTACCAGAAGATACAAGCTCTGGGCATGTACTGTTTCAGCATGCAATGATGACTTTCTATGAAATAATGGAAGGTATGATTAGCTTTCATACTACTCTAGCCGAGAAGTGCTTTTATTTATTTACAATGGTACAGTAACAATGGCTGTTTTCCACACTGCATAAACTTTCTGCTTCAAAGCTTTTATACAGTCAGCCTATTGTATCCTTCACCACAATGGAGTTTTAAACATAGGATCTCAATGCATAAAGTGGTCCTTTTATTGTAACATTTTTTCTAGTGGTTTAAACAACTCTGCAATACAGTAGGTGATTGTGTGCTTCTTGCCAATATGTAAATAGGTAGTTTACAAATGTATAAACACTTTCCAAAACCAGCCCTTCCAAATACACAAGCACTTATGGAGTAGGTGTAATACATATAAATCCCTTAATGGGTGAAAAGATTGTGGCCAATTAAGGCTGAAGCTGCCACAATTCAACCTGCAATACAGCAAGTATCAAAATTACACATATCAAACAGAACAAGCAAGGCAGCGCTACATATGAATGTACACAATATACTTTTAAAAGATGTGCTATATCAAACAAATTGTATGTGCAAAAAAAAAACGTCCATTCTAATATGCAATTATACGGTTATTCCAAACTATATGTATAGTGAGAGTCCAATCTGATGAAACACAGATCTTGTTAAACACACATTGCAGTAGTAAAATGTCACCAACACCTCCACATTTGAAGAGAAGGGGGGATGGATCAATCCCCTTGTGATTAAACCCCTAATGCCGTATACACACGGGCGGACTTTTCGTCATCAAAGGTCCAACGGTCCTTCCGACGGACTTTCGACGGACTTTTGACGGACTTCCGATGGACTTTTGAATGAACGGACTTGCCTACACACGATCACACCAAAGTCTGACGGATTCATACGTGATGACGTACGACCAGACTAAAATGAGGAAGTTGATAGCCAGTAGCCAATAGCTGCCCTAGTGTTGGTTTTCGTCCGTCGGACTAGCATACAGACGAGTGGATTTGTCGACCGGACTCGAGTCCGTCAGAAAGATTTGAAACCAAATCTAAAGTCTGTCTGATTTTCGATCGAAAAAGTCCACTGCAGGTCCGATGAAGCCCACACAAGGTCGGATTGTCCAACGGATTCGTCCCGTCGGACCAGTCCGGTCGAAAAGTCTACCCGTGTGTACACGGTATTACCAGACAATGCTGGAAAATAGGCATCAATACCAATCTCAGATGTTCACTCTGAATGGATTTCACCTTATGCTTAATTGCAGACCAGGGGATGAATCTCATGCCATTCAGCTCATTCCAAAGCAAAAGAAAAAAGTTCCATAGCGTAATTCCATTTAAAACATTTTATTGAATTACAACACGCCCCCCTTTTAGGAATTGCACTTACTCAAAATATATATCATATTAGCATTACTACAATGAAATCAGCATACATCCAGATGGGGAACAAACACAGGCGGTATCTCCTACCATACGCTCCTCTGCTCTGCTCACTGGCGATAGGGAGAGCCGTGTTCCGATCTGCGTGCTGACGTCAAAACTGGCAGTCGTTTGGCCCAACCCTGATACAAATGTTGACCTATGCCCGTACACACCAGCGGATCTTCTGTTGGAAAAAACTTGGATGGTTTTTCCGACGGTTTTTCTCAAGCTTGCCTTGCATTCACACGGTCACACAAATGTTCTCTGAACTTTCGACCGTCAAGAACGTGGTGACGTACAACACTACAACGAGCCGAGAAAATGAAGTTCAATGCTTCCGAGCATACGTGGAATTGTTTCCGAGCATGCGTAGGAATTTTGTGTGTCTGAATTTGTACAGATGATCGCATTTTCGGATAGGAACTTTTCCCGACCGAAAAATAGAGAACATGCCCTCAATCTTTTGCTCGCTGGAATTCTGCCAGCAAAAGACCGATGGAGCATACACACGGTTGCATTTTCCGACAAAAAGCTCTCATCGGAGTTTTGCTGGCGCAATTTCCGATCGTGTGTACGCGGCATAAGAATATGAGTGTTCCATTTGGACTTACATTACAGAGTCAATTGGGCAGAAGCTAAAAAAACAATATTGCTGTATTAGTATATATACAGAGAAAGATATGCAACCTTGCAAGAGTGATCATTACCTAACCATAGAAGGAGACCAGTAGTATTTCCTGTTCAAAGTAAAATAGATGGAGTGAACTCATGCACAAATTATGACATGGTATTTTGGCCTAGTCCCAGTAATCTTTTTTACCATACAATACATGTACCTTTGACCCGCTAAAAAGATCTTCAGACTCCAGCCAATTCTCCCACAGTCCTTTCATTCACTACCCTTAAGCTTCACCTTCCTGTATTTTTTTTTCTTATTTCTTACATGCATACCATAAAGTGGTAATAAACCCCCCTCACCAAAAAAAAAAAAAAATTTATTTCACCTGGTGATCTGGCCAGTAACAAACTTCCAGTTTTCGGGTGACTTCACTCTGGATGGAGGAACAATGGAGACACCCCAGCGGTGAGGCGGCAATGAAACAGAACCCCCCAGAGGCGGTCCAGCACTTACCCGCAAATGTGGCGGGGCTGTGATCTCCTCTCCTGGAGTGCGGGCAGTGGCCAAGGGTGGCTCCGGTGTCCGCTCCTCCAGCTTCCTCCTCCATGTCTCCTCTTCTGTGAACATTGGTCCACAAAAAATATATATATATATATATATATATATATATATATATATATATATATATATATATCACGGGGTGGTATGTTTTTATGTGTAGTGTACACTGTACATTTTTTTCTTTTCACAATTAAGATTTTTTTTGTGGACCAATGTTCATATATTTCATCATTATTTTGCACTACTGTCACGGAATGTTACATTTTTAGTTTAGTATCTGATATATTCAGTTTTGGGTAAAAATAGGGAAGATCACCTGACCCATATGCCCCGTACACACGGTCGGATTTTCCGATGAAAAATGTCCGATCGGAGCGTGTTGTCGGAAATTCCGACCGTGTGTGGGCTCCATCGGACATTTTCCATCGGATTTTCCGACACACAAAGTTGGAGAGCAGGAGATAAAATTTTCCGACAACAAAATCCGTTGTCGGAAATTCCGATCGTGTGTACACAAATCCGACGGACACAGTGCCACGCATGCTCAGAATAAATAAAGAGATGAAAGCTATTGGCCACTGCCCCGTTTATAGTCCCGACGTACGTGTTTTACGTCACCGCGTTCAGAACGATCGGATTTTCCGACAACTTTGTGTGACCGTGTGTATGCAAGACAAGTTTGAGCCAACATCCGTCGGAAAAAATCCTAGGATTTTGTTGTCGGAATGTCCGAACAAAGTCCGACCGTGTGTATGCCCTAATACAGTGTTGACTCAGTCCAGGTACATCATTATATTGTCTGGTACACGGCTGTATTCACTGTAGTTCATTGAATATATAGGAGTGTTTGGTATTTCCCCATTATTTGGGGGCTAGCGCCACTATTCATCCCTGTAACTAGTAACTAGGTACACATGTTGGTAAGAAAAGGCTACACACCCTGTAAGTTTAGGGCACTAGTGGGTTGAAATGGGGATGCTCTGCTTTACCATTGCAACTATGGCAGACACAGTAGTCCTGGCCGACCAGATTATTAGCAGTAGGTTATACAGCAACACCAACTTACACAGCAAACAGAAATCACTGATTAAAAATAGAAGCCTATTAGCCCTTTTTAGTCGGGTTCATTTTAAATGTTGGAAGAAGTAGATCTTTAATAAAGAGACACATTAATGCTGATCTGGTTGATAATAGTTCATTAAAATACAATAATCATCACACAATGAAACATTTACTAAAATTTTTATGTTCCAATTCTTGGGTATATTTCAACACCTCATCTGGCAATAATTTGGCAGGTAAGGGTTAAAGTTCTAGGCAGGGTACATACTGTAATATAACATTTGCGTTCCACATCAATGACCATTATCCACTGCTCCTGACATCATTGTAAATTTTATAGAAATGTATTGAGAACCTGTCTGATGCCTTGGAAGTGTTGTTCTTATTAAATATAAATTACATTGTGATTTTATTACACAGAAAACATCAAGTGCCATAAACAGTTGATTATAAAGACACAGTAAGTAATTATTTTCATAATGACACATTCTAGGCTCAATATCATCAGAAACAAGAGACGTGCCTCTATTGTCCGTGTGTTTTACAACCTGAAAGTAATTGCCAGTGTGAATCACCACAGGGCCATGGAATGTCTGCTATGTAAATCACTTTAGTGTTTTCTATCATTTACCGCATACACTGTGCTTTTGGATAATGGTATAGTGAGCCAGAAAGATGCAAGGCCCAATAGATAGGACTGAATAATGAGGGAATTACACAGTAAACTCATTTCAAGCAATCTGTTATAGTAAAGGTGGTGCTGATCATATGGAGAGTTGTAGAAACAAAAACTGGTCACCCAAACCAACATTTGACTTTTGGTAGCTTTCCAAGAACCTGAAAATGACCAAATATCAGGTGCTTGACTGGGAAAACCAAACCACTAATGCCATGTACACACGAGCGGACTTTTCGACAGCAAAGGTCCAACGGAACGAATCCGCTGGACAATACGATCGAGCGTGGGCTTCATCGGACCTTTGCTGTCGAAAAATCAGACGGACTTTAGAAATAGAACATGTTTCAAATCTTTCCGAGTCCGGTCGAAAAATCTGTTCGTCGGTATGCTAGTCCGACGGACGAACAATGACGCAAGGGCAGCTATTGGCTACTGGCTATGAACTTCCTTATTCTAGTCCGGTCGTATGTCCTCACATTCGAATCAGTCAGACTTTGTTGTGATCATGTGTAGGCAAGTCCGTTGCGTCGGAACTCTGTCAGAACTCTGTCGGAACTCCATCGAAAGTCCATCAAAAAGTCCTTCGGAGTTCAGTCCGTCGAAAGTCCGCTTGTGTGTACACGGCATTACAGCTCCCAACTAGACATGTGGGCAACAAAAAAATTTGTTTCGATTCTTTATGTTTTAGTTGATATGAAATGATTCGTAATTCTGTTAGTCTAATGATTCGTAACTTTGTAAGACGTGAGGTTTCATATTCGGACTCGTTCGTATTTTCTTAACAGTTAGATTTTCTTTGATACAAAGTGATTCGTAATTTCGTTATTATCTTTGATTCGAAATTCGTAATTTTGTTAGATAATGATTTTCGTTTATTTGGTATACTTTTAGTAATTTAGTAATTGTTACTTTTGTGAGATTGCCTTTTTCTTTGATTCGTACTTTCGTAGGAAATAAAGAATAATAATCCTACGCTTGCTTTTCTAATAAGTCCTGTACTTACTCCAGTCCACTCCCTCAGTCACGAGACACTGTCCATTCGAAAGAACGATTCGAGAACACAAAATTACGAACATACATATTAAGATACACTTACACCTCCATTCAAAAGAACGATTGGAGAACACGAACAAACAAAATTACGAACAGACAAATCAACGCAATTACGAACACACAACTGAAAATCCGAACATACGAAAGGATTTAAAATACGAAATGTAAATCATTTGTTATAGATGTCATTTTCTTTCTTTTACTGCTTCGGAGTTTCGTATTTTCGTAAGTTTGTCCGTTCGTAAGTTTGTATATTCACGCGTTTGCTATCTTGCTTATTCGTAATTTTGTAATTTTCGTATTTTGGTTCTTTCATCTATTCGGATGTTCGAATTGATCCGAATGTACGAATACTAACAAATTTGTACGAAAATCTGTTCATTATGAACCGAATCGCACATGTATACTCCCAACCATCCCTCATACTGATACTGATGACCCTCTTTACTCCTCAGATGTCTGAGGAGTTACTAAACATTTAGTTCAACCTCTAAATTATCCTATTTGTAATTTAAAAGTCTATTATAAAGTAAAAATAGTGGTGTAAAAAAAGCACTTGCGGGTTTAACAATTTATTTATTTATTTATTTAAGTATGTTTATTAAGATTCTTCCATACAAAAATCCCGAAGTCCATAGACAAGAATAACATGGTAGTGAAGGCATCAAGACAAAAAACATAACCTGCATTTTAATTCTTCTTAGTCCACATGGGGGGTAGTAGAGGTTTGTTCTTTGCTTATTAATAATAATAATAATAATATTATTATACAGGATTTATATAGTGCCAGCAGGTCAGCATTTTACAATATTAAGGGACATATTACAGTTACAATACAGTTTAATACAGAAGAATTAGGAGTGCCCCTGCTCACAGAGCTTACAATCTAAATAGGGAGGGGAGATGATACAAAAGGTGATAGTGGTGGGGGAAGAGCTGATTAATTAATAGGGTGGGCAACTACATGGCAAATGAGGTTTAATGTTGAAAAATGTAAAAAAATGCATTTGGGTGCCAATAATATGAATGCAATCTACTCGCTAGGGGGAGAACCACTGGGGGGAATCTAGGATGGAGAAGGACCTGGGGGTCCTAGTAGATGATAGTCTCAGCAATGGCATGCAATGGCCAAGCTGCTGCAAGCAAAGCCAACAGAATATTGGCATGCATTAAAACATGATTAACTCCAGGGATAAAATGGTAATTCTTCCACTCTACAAGACTCTGGTCCGGATGCACCTGGATTATGCCATCCTGTTCTGGGCACCAGTCCTCAGGAAGGATGTGCTGGAACTGGAGAGAGATTCAGAGAAGGACAACATAGCTAATAAAGGGACTGGAGGACCTCAACTATGGGGAAAGGCTGCAATCACTGAACTTGTTCTCTCTGGAGAAGAGAAACTTGAGAGGAGATATGATATCAATGTACAAATACCATACTGGTGACCCCACAATAGGGATAAAACTTTTTCACACAAGGGAATTTAAAAAAACACCTGACCATTCACTAAAATTAGAAGCGAAGTGGTTTAACCTTAAACAGCGTAGAGGGTTCTTTACTGTAATGCCCCGTACACACGATCGGACTTTCCGACAACAAAAACGTAGATTTTTGTTCGAAGGTTGTTGGCTCCAACTTGTCTTGCATACACACGGTCACACAAATGTTGGGCAACAATTACGAACATGGGAACGTGGTGACGTACAAGACATATGACGAGCCGAGAAAAAGGAAGTTCAATACCAGTGCGGCTCCTTCTGCTTGATTCCAAGTATGCGTGAACTTATGTGTGATGGACTTGTGTACACACATTCATAAATTCCGACAACAAAGTTTTGTTGGCGGAAAATTTGAGAACCTGCTAGCAAACATTTGTTGGCGAAAAGTCAGACAACAAATGTTCGATGGAGCATACACACGGTCTGTCTTTCCGCCAACAAGCTCACATCCAACATTTATTGTCGGAAAATCTGATCGTGTGTACGCGGCATAAGAGCGGTAAGGATGTGGAATTCTCTTCCACAAGCAGTGGTATCAGCAGGGAGCATTGATAATTTAAAAAAAATATTAGATAGTCATGTAAACAACCACAACATACAGGGATATACAATGTAATATTGAAATAAAAGCACACACATAGGTTGGACTTAATGGACTTGTTTCAGCCTTACTAACTATGTAACTTAATGGAGGTGGTTGACGTACATTTTTTAGGTGTAGGTGAGGTAGGCTTCTCCGAATAAATTAGTTTTCAGGGATTGCCTAAAGGTGGAGAGGGTAGAAGATAACTGGACTGATTGGAGTAGGGTTTTCCAGAGGATGGGTAAGGTTCAGCAGAAGTTCTGTAGGTGGAGGTGATGAGAAGCTAGAGAAGGGAGGCCTTGGAAGGAGCGCAGTGAACAATTTGGATGATTTGCCTGCATACTTTGTGGTAAAAGGTGTCCCTCTTTTTCATTTAAAAAAATTGGGATGTATACACTAACAATACATCTTTCCCCAAAATTAGTTGTGGATGGAGTGTTCTTCTCAAGCCTGAGCATAAGCCCCTGGCTTCCTTACTATCTGAACATAGGTTAATGCAGATTGGCTATATCCCCACTCCATCATTATGATGTCATTAACCCAATAAGAAGGCAGCATGCCTTCTTATTAGGTGAATTATCTAATTATAGAATGATGAAATGTTGTAATACCAGAGTGCACTACTTCCATACTTGTATAACTACTTCTTACCAGCAGATCACAACTATCAGATACTTTGAAAAAGGACCATAGGGCTGGGCTAGGGGAGCCACCAGATGCCCTCAACACTGGTAGTTTCTATTGGTTCTCAGTTTTCACAGCTCCTGTATAGAAACATGTTGTGTTTGACTTATTAATGAAAACTACTTGTGAGACCGGTTTGGTGCTTACTTCATTTCTATAATTACTACATTAAAGTGTTTGTTACCCCAACACTTCATATTCCTGATATGTGGCTGCTGTATCATGTACTTGTATAAGAAAGTCTCCTGTTCTTTGTATTCCTTCCTTTGTGTGAAATTCCTGCCAGTTCTCTTGCTTTCCTATTAAAAACTGACCACATAAGCAGGAGAACACACTGTGGTCAGTTCTCAGGGAACTCTGGGAACTCAGCCTGCTCTCCTCCAATGATCAGACTTGTCCCGACATGCCCCTGCTGCACAGCCATTCACTGGGAAGCTCAGTGTGCTGCTGCTTCTCCTCCCCTTAGCTCTTACGCAGCTGAGAACAGATTTAATGTTATACATAATAAATACATTCCCTCTGTGATCACTTATTAAAAAAAAGGGGGAAAAGTAATTTATAATGTTTTTATTTTATTTATACAAAAATGTTTTGCATTTCATTTCTATTTGAAACTGAATGGGTCGTTTTGCAAGGTGATCGTTTACAATCACTTTAACAGTAAACTGAAGGTGGACTTCAACAATCCAACACCTTTGGTGTAAGGTCATTATTGAATACTGAAGCATAGAAAATAATTCCAGGAAAAGCATGGGTGATATGGTAGGTGGTAGTAGGTGTTTAGATCCTATGATTTGGTATTAGAATGTTTCCAGCACAGATATCAAGTGAACCCCACAGTTTCTATCATGGTGTGTGTAAAAAATAGCTCACATTTTGGTTATTAGATATTTGC
This sequence comes from Aquarana catesbeiana, assembly GCF_042186555.1. Lineage (NCBI taxonomy): Eukaryota > Metazoa > Chordata > Amphibia > Anura > Ranidae > Aquarana > Aquarana catesbeiana. Next base: position 35,218,254 of record NC_133331.1, read on the forward strand.
TGGCTGCTCTTTGAAAAGATGTAGGCTGCTGTTGCTGAAGTCTTCCCGTTGCCCGGCCGTTACATTGATCAAAAGGCTTCAATTCTCTCGGACTCACTAACTTGAAGCAATTATGTAGGCCAGAACTTTCTTCTGATTTCACTAGCTGCAGGTATTAAAGCCAGACACAGACATACAGTATAAAACCAGCCATTGCCACAGCCCCGGGAATGAGATGATAGGTGGAAATTCTCAAACCTTATCTGAACCATAGAACGTAATACCTAATACATATGGGGCTCAGATTCCAGAAAAGTATATTTGATCATCCAAAAACCTGTATTAAAAGCATCATAGCTGGTTTCATTTTATTTCAAAATGTCCCCTGATGTGCCTAGCAAAGTCAATCCCAGCATGTGGCTCAAGAATCACTTGTTGATTTCGGCTACTTTTTGATTTTGCTCATCTCAGCCTTTCAGCAGGTGTGCCATTGTGAAATACTGCCATCTGAATCGTTATTATTATCATGTGTTTAAATGGATCATGCTGTTGTCCATGGTGCTGAAATGACTCACGTGTGTATCATAAATGGATCATGCTGTTGTCCATGGTGCTGAAATGACTCTTCAACATTACAATTACAGTTTGCCCCATACAGTACAAGCAAAGGAAAATGACTGTTTAAACCCAACAGTCCAACCTTTACAGCTATGATGTTGTTGGCTAAAAAAAAAAAAAAAAAAAAAAAGCTCTAAACGCAATACTATAAAGACAGCTACTTAAAGAGTTAGTTCACCCAAAGTTACTTTTGGCTCTTTCAATCTTGGTGTAAACCCAGGAAAAAGTTTCTTGTTTCCAATAGGTACTAGTGGCAGCAAAATGTTTTACTCTTGAGTTCCGAGACCTGCACACCTATTGTATCCATGATGAGGCACTCCAAATGCCTTTTTGGGAGATTTCATTTGTTTTTGTTTTGTTAAAAAAAAAATCCCTGCAATGCAATGTCATCACATACTGACACATTATGAGGGACTTACCTTAGAACGCAGCCCTCCAGTGATGCAATGTCACTGCTGAGAGGGCTGACATCTCCCTCTGGTCTTCCTTTTGGGTTCGTGGCCTCTGGCTACAGGAGTGGCCGGGGGCGCGATGACGTCACTCCTGCACCGCCGTTTACGGCACGGGCTCTGAAGGTCCAGCACTGTAAGCCGGACCTTCACAGTGCATGCGCCGGTAATGCCATCAGCTGCATGCACTCTGAATATCTCCTAAACTGTGCAAGTTTCGGAGATATTCACATGCTGGACCATGCTGTTGTCCATGGTGCTGAAATGACTCAGGTGTGTATCATAAATGGACCATGCTGTTGTCCATGGTGCTGAAATGACTCAGGTGTGTATCATAAATGGATCATGCTGTTGTCCATGGTGCTGAAATGACTCACATTTACATTTGTCTCTTTCAATCTTGGTGTAAACCCAGGAAAAAGTTTCTTGTTTCCCATAGGTACTAGTGGTAAAATGTTTTACTCTTGAGTTCCGAGACCTGCACACCTACTGTATCCATGATGAGGCATTTCAAATGCCTTTTTGGGAGATTTCATTTGTTTTTGTTTTTTTTTTTTTGTTAAAAAAAAAATCCCTGCAATGCAATGTCATCGCATACTGGCACATTATGAGGGATTTACCTTAGAACAAAGTGATGCAATGTCACTGCTGAGAGGGTTGACATCTTCCCCCAAGCTTCCTTTTGGGTTTGTGGCCTCCAGCTGCATGAGTGTTCGGGGACGCGATGACGTCACTCCTGCGCCGCCGTTTACGGCACGGGCTCTGAAGGTCCGGCATTGTAACCCGGACCTTCAGAGCGCATGTGCCGGTGATGCCATCAGCTGCATGCACTCTGAATATCTCCTAAACTGTGAAAAGTTTAGAAGATATTCACAGTACCTACAGGTAAGCCTTATTATAGGCTTACCTGTAGGTACAAGTGGTGTAACAGAGCTTACTACCACTTTAGCGAAAGCAGGGGGGATTGAGGATGGAACCAAATGTGGGTTAAAACAATAAAATGGGAAGCAACAGAGGCAGGAACTTACACAAGGAGGCGCCATCACTCTAGTCTCCATCTCAAGATCTAAAAAGTGGACGTGTACTGCCGAAAAATTCATTTTTTTTTCGTTTTCGTTTTATTCGTTATGATCAATGTTCATTATTTTGAATACATTCGTAACTTCTGGTAAATTCAAATTTGTTACGTTCCATTTGTTCAGATGAAGTATTTTTTATTATTTCAATCATTTGTAACTTTTGATAAATTCAATATCGTTACGTTCCATTTGTTTAGATGCAGCATTCATTATTTCTGATAATTCGTAACTCTGAATAAATTCAGCTAAATTTAAAGGAAATTCCAATACCTATAATTTAATAGTTTATGACTATTATTTTTATTATTAGTTTATTATTAATTCATTTTGTTCGATTCGTTTAGATGTGGCATTTGTTATTTCGGATAATTCGTAACTTCAGATAAATTCATATTCGTTACGTTCACTAGCAGTCAAATTTGAAAGGAAATTCCAATACCTATAGTTTATAACTATTATTATAGTTTTTATTATTATTATTATTTATTATCAATTAGTTACATTCCATTCGTTTAGATGCCACATTCGTTATTTCAGATAATTCGTAACCTCGGATAAATCTGTATTCATTACGTTCACTAACAGCCAAATTTGAAAGGAAATTCCAATACCTATAATTTAATAGTTTATAACTATTATTATAGCTTTTATTATTATTATTAATTTGTTATGTTCCATTCGTTTAGATGCGGCATTTGTTATTTCGGATAATTCGTAACTTCAGATAAAATTGTATTAGTTACATTCACTAACAGCCAAATTTGAAAGAAAATTCCAATACCTACAATTTAATAGTTTAGAACTATTATTATAGTTTTTATTATTATTATTATTAATTTGTTACATTCTAATCGTTTAGATGCTACATTCCTTATTTCGGATAATTCGTAACTTCAGATAAATTCATATTTGTTACGTTCACTAACAGCCAAATTTGAAAGGAAATTCCAGTACTTATAATTTAATACCTATAAAATAATAATAAATAATAATAATAATAAACTATAATAATGGTTAATAAACTTAAAGAGGAACTGCAGTCTGCTCATATAACTTGTAATAAAAACATATTTGCCACTCTGAAGCTTCCCTCCAACCACTTTGCATATTGTTTTATATATACTGTGATTCTGTACTTGCCAAATATACTGCAGAAATCTCCCTCCACTGAGTCTGGCTGCAGCCATTATAACTGTGGGCAGCTGAAGCTGCTGCCTGTTCACTTCCTGGATTTACACAGACACACAGAAGCACACCTCCAGCTCTGCAGCTCTCATTGGCCCTCCTATGACTCATCCCCCTCCCTTCCTGGCAAACTCTCACAAGAGTTAGAGAGGAAGCTGTGCATGATGTCATAAGCCTAGGCCTTTTACCAGACAAGAAACAGGAAGTGGGCTGTATAAAGTATTTACTGGCAGAAAAAGAATGTTTTACTAACCAAAGTTAAAACAACAACAAGGGCAGAAGATTTAATAGATGGAAAGTTGAATAAATGACTGAAGGTTCACTTTAAAGATATAAAAAGCAGGTGACTCAACCACCCCGAGCTATACCTACTACAAAATATTGCTATTTTGTGGATTACCCCTAAAACAGAAATCTATCTTTCACCGGTGCATGAGTAAAATGAACACTGGTTGTTGACTTGAATGTGTCATGACTACTACTTGCGCTGCCCTGTTAAATAAAGCTTTTTTTTAAAGCAAGGCAACAAGTAGTGTGTGCAATAACAAAAAAAATAATTATGGAAGGCTGTAATCCTTTGAGTGCTATAGATAACAATGATACTTGCTCCAGGATTTCTTTTTTTTTTTTAATTCTATATTTTATTTTTTCAAAAAAAGTTTTATAAATATAGACAAAAGACATTTTTGCTGTTTGCGTATCACAAAATATAATTTAACACACATTGATTCTATTTTCAGTAGATATATATCACTTATTATTAAACAGACAAACAAAACAAAGACAAAAAAACGAAAATTTCCCTCCTCTCTCTAATATATCCATTCTACCATTCATGTATATATATATATATTCTCTTTCTCTTCTCTTCTCTCCTCCTCCCCTCACTTATTACACAGCTGCTATTTACCAGGGAGAGCGATAAGGAGAGGAAGAGAAAAGAAAGAAAGAGAGAGAAAAAAAAATAAAAAAGGAAGGACTTTTCTACAGGAATAATTAAATTCTCTCACTCTCTTCCTTCGCCCTAAGACCCCACCCGCTCCCCCTCTCCAAGCGCACATCCTTATTCCCTGGTACATACCAAAAGAGACCATGGATTTCATTTTTTATTAAATTTCTCCTCCTTACCCTGTATAATTGCAATACCTTTTTCCATGGCATATATATCAGCTATTTTTTTTAAACCATAGCGAGATCGAGGGGGGGTGACTCTTGCCTCCAAACAGTCGGGATACAGGCCTTTGTCGCATTCAAAAGATTAGCAACCACAGAGTTCCGATATCTACGTTTTGAGAGGTCAGAAAGATGAAGAAGATATCTTGCTGGGTCAAACCCCAAGTTGTGGTCTGTTATTCGCACTTTAGACCAGAAATCCACTAACTTCCGACATGACCAAAAGATAAGATTTGCTCCAGGATTTCACCACCGGTGTGTGGTTTTAATTGGACATGTAGCCTGTTTTCTGCAGTATGATTCCTCTTCAGCCGAGAGCTCAGATCCCACAGGATCTACTCCTGAACTTCTAAGCCAATTAATGGTTATGTAAAACATTTCTGAACAATACAGTTCAGCTGTAGTATAAGTCATCCCTGAAGTATACAAAACAATATATTACCAAATTATAAAACATGTGAAATGAGAGCACTCTCTGATGGGTAACGGTTGTTTTCTCCTCGAACTAGCATTGAAGTCTTCATATTAATAACTATCTGTATTGAGCGCCTTTTTGAAATGCCGTTTTCCTATCTGACATTTTTGGAGAAAATAGAGCATCAATGTCACACTGATAAAGATAATATTTCAGACTAATGAGAACCATTTAACAGGAATTCATGGATATAAGTCCGTCCCTTCTAGAGTTGTATTCTGTGGGTCCTCCAGGCTGCCACACTTGGGCCATCACACCACATGGCATTTTTATCTGTGGGCACAGGTCCCATTGGTGCCACTCCCCTAATAGCAAATTAACGAGGATGCATAGTCTTTTAATCGTTATTTTTATCTATTTGTTTACAAATGTATTTAACCACTTCAGCCCCGGAAGGATTTACCCCCTTCCTGACCAGGCCATTTTTTGCGATACAAAAACATCAACTAGGGGAGCGCAGCTCCAAAGAGTGGCAGACAGTCAATAAAGAAGAAAAAAACATGTATACCCACTTCCCCCCCAAGGACATCATATGACATCTTTGAATTTCAGTGGGAATATCTGAATGATGCCTGCAGCTACAGGCATCATTCAGATATCCTTGTTTTCAGCCAGCGATTCTGTGCACCATAAGAATGATCATAGCGGCAGTTCCGCCACTTGAATGTTCTTACAGGCGACAGGGGGGACTCCCCCCTCCCGCCGCCATCCGGTGCTTCTCCAGGCTCTCCCGTGCCATCAAAGGATCAGCCGCCACCGGATGATGAACTTAAAGATTTCCGGGGACCAGATGGTCACCAGTAGGGTTGCCACCTCATCCCTTTAAAACCAAACACAAAATAATTACACAGGTTCTGGGGCAGATAACTCACTTGGTGCCTTATCTGCATTAAATTAGCCTCAGAACCTGTGTAATTCATATGTGTTTGGGTTTAAAGGGATGAGGTGGCAACCCTAGTCACCAGTCATCTCTATGACCGTCTGAGGCCCGGACGTGGTGTTATGACGTCACGTCCGGGCCGCGGATGTAAACAAAGCCGCGATCGTGGCTGGTAAGCATGAGGTTGTGGATTTTTTTCCGATCTCATGCTTTTTAGCCTGGAGGAGAGTTGTGGGGCCTTATTGACCCCGCATCTCTCCATAAAGAGGACCTGTCACAAACGATTCCTATTACAAGGGGTGTTTACATTCCTTGTAATAGAAATAAAAGTGATAAAAAAAATGGAAAAGAAAGTAAAAATAAAAAAATTAAGTAAAATAAAAAATGAAATTAAAAAAAAATTCAAAAATGCCCTTGTTCCCGGTAGCTCGCGCTCAGAAGCAAACGCACACATTAGTCCTGCCCACATATGTAAACGCCGTTCAAACCACACATGTGAGGTATCACGACGTGCGTTAGAGCGTGAGCAATAATTCTAGCACTAAACCTCTTCTGTAAACTCTAAACATGTAACCTGTAAAAAAAAATTTAAGGGTCGCCTATGAAGATTTTTAAGTACCGAAGTTTGGCGTCATTCCATTAGTGTGCGCAATATGAATGAAACTGTTTATTTTCCTAAAAAAAGCACTTGAAAAATTGTTGCGCAAATACCGTGCGAGATAAAAAGTTGCAATGACTGCTATTTTATTCCCTATTCCTTAGGGTGTCTGCTAAAAGAAAATATATAATGTTTGGGGGTTCTGAGTAATTTTCTAGCAAAGAAGTTATGATTTTTACATGTAGGAGAGGAGTGCCAGAATAGGCCCGGTATGGAAGTGGATACCATATGCACTTTATTTATATTATTTATATATATTTATTGGTAAAGTGAAGATAAAATAATATCCAAAAGGTACAATTGTCAAGGACAATGGTAATCAGTGAAACAATTAAAAGTGCCCACAGAGCGAATGGACTCACAGTAGCCATGCCTGTCATAGGAAGCACAGGGGGGGTGGATGGATGGCTGTCACCACTTCGGTGGCTGTCTGGGGGGAAGGAACGGGCACACCAGGAGACAGGGGTACCAAATGGAATCTTTCCAGAGTGTAGATGCAGGAATCGTATCTAGGTCTCCAGGGCGCGACAGAGGAGGAAGACTGAGCATCAGCTCAAAGTTCCAGACCATAGGATGCCCAGGGGGAGGAGGGAAGGAGCCAGCTCAGTACCCAGAGGATCCGGGGTATGGGACAGCCATCCATCCACCCCCTCTGACTCCTATGACTGGCATGGCTACTGTGAGTCCATGTGCTCTCTGGGCACTTTTAATTGTTTCACTGATTACCATTGTCCTTGACAACTGTACCTTTTGGATATTATTTTATCTTCACTTTACCAATAGTAGTGCATATTGTATACATGGATTTTAGTCTTTATTGACTATCTGACACTCTTTGGCTCAGCGCTCCCCTAGTTGTTTTTTTCTATTTTTCCTCATTTGGTCTTTTGAGTCTGGGTGCAGCGGCCTAGTGTGGCACCACCATAAGGCTTCCTTGGTTCTCATTTTCTGCGCCAGGCTTTCTGTTGCATTTTTTGCACTGCATCGCTTTAACTGACAATTGCACGGTCATGCGACGTTGTACCCAAACAAAATTGATGTCCTTTTTTTCCCACAAATAGAGCTTTCTTTTGGTGTATTTGTTCACCTCTACAGTTTCTTTGTTTTTTTTTCGCTATAAACAAAAAAAGACCAACAATTTTGAAAAAAAAAAAAAACAATATTTTTTACTTTCTCTATAATACATATCCAAAAAAATATATAAAAAAAATGATTTATTCCTCAGTTTAGGCCAATATGTATTCTTCACATATTTTTGGTAAAAAAAGTGCAATGAGCGTATATTGATTGGTAAAAATTTATAACGTCTACAAAATAGGGGATAGATTTATGGACTTTTATTTTTTCTTTATTGTTTTTACTGATAATGGCGGCGATCTGCAATTTTTAGTGGGACTGCAACATTGCGGCGGACAACTCTGACCCCAAGTGACACTTTTTGGGGACCAGTGACACCAATACAGTGATCAGTGCTAAAAAAAATGCACTGATCAATGTTTAAATGACACTGACAGGGAAGGGGTTAACACTAGGGGACGATCAAGGGGTTAACTGTGTTCCCTGAGTGTGTTTTAACTGCGTGGGGGATGGGCTCACTGGGACAACACAGAGATCGCTGTTCCTAATCACAAGGAACAGCAGATCTCAGTGTTGTCTCCTGTCAGAACAGGGATCCGTCTTGTTTACATAGGTCCCCAGTATCTATTGCATGAAACGGTGTACAGGTACGTTGTTTCGCGCAATAGAGCTGCCCTGCCGCAGTATATGTGCGGTGGGCGGTCCTTAAGAGGTTAACATTTGTTACATGCTTATGTTAGGTTGAAAAAAGACATGTCTTTATTGAGTTTAACCACTTCAGCCCCGGACCATTTGGCTGGCCAAAGACCAGAGCACTTTTTGCGATTCGGTACTGCGTCGCTTAAACTGACAATTGCGTGGTCGTGCGACGTTGCTCCCTTTCTTTTTGGTGGTATTTGATCACCTCTGTGGTTTTTATTTTTTGCGCTATAAACAAAGAAGAGCGACAATTTTGAAAAAAACGCAATATTTTTTACTTTTTGCTATAATAAATATCCCCAAAAAATATAAAAAAAACATTTTTTTTCCTCAGTTTAGGCCGATATGTATTCTTCTTCATATTTTTGGTAAAAAAAAAATCACAATAAGCGTTTATTGATTGGTTTGTGCAAAAAGTTATAGCTTCTACAAAATAGGGGATAGTTTTATGGCATTTTTAGTAATAATTTTTTTTTTTACTAGTAATGGCGGTGATTAGTGATTTTTATCGTAGCAGACAGATCGGACACTTTTGGCGCTATTTTGGGACCATTCACATTTATACAGCGATCAGTGTGATTAAAAATGCATTGATTACTGTGTAAATGTGACTGGCAGTGAAGGGGTTAACCAGGAGGGGGGTAAGTGTGTCCTAGGGAGTGACTCTAACTGTGGGGGGGAGGGGCTACATGTGTCACAACACTGATCACCGCTCCCGATCACAGGGAGCTGTGATCAGTGTCCTGTCACTAGGAAGAATGGGGAAATGCTTGTTTACATCAGCATTTCTCCGTACTTCCTCTCTGTGAGACATTCTCGGGTATCCCCGCGGACATCGAGTCCGCGGGACCCGCGATCACACTCAGTGGCAGGCACGTGTGTGCCCAGAATGCTGCATCTTAAAGGGCAGCGTACAGGTAGGTTAATATGCCTGTCCATGCCATTCTGCCGACGTATATCTGCGTGAGCCTGTCGGCAAGTGGTTAACCAAAATTAAAAATGAATAAATTAAAAACCCGCATTTATAGAACCGAAATCCATAGGCAAAAAATCCCCTGTGGTAATTGGATACTCCCTGGATCATCAATCTTTTATATTCTTTCTTATAAAAAAAAAAAAAAATAGTAGACACTTATATTTAGTGTATTTAGGGACGTTCCCAGCCCTTTTCAAGCAATCTACAGACTTAGCTAGAATTAGCTCCGGTGGAAGTTTGTTCCACGTTTTTACAGCTCTTATTGGAAAAAATAATTTTGGTTCAACTTCTTTTCCTCTAGGCACAAAGAGTGGTCCTTTGTGATTTAAAGGAGAAGTCCAGCCTGAGCTTTTTAGGCTGGGCTTCTCCTCTGGGTCACAGGAGAGCAATTCGTTTGGCACTCCTGTGACCCGTTTTCAGCGGAGAGCAGTGTGAAGTCCATTCTCCTCTGAGGTCACTGCCATCAGTTGAGGCACCACGTCATTCTGACTTCCTAAGTGTGGATCCGCCAGCTGCCTTGATTGATGGCAGTCTCAGCGAGCCGCTAAGACGGCCGCTCCCCGCCCCTCCACAGCTCAGCGCTCCAATGAGCGTGGAGGATCAGAGCAGGGAAGACGCTGACTGACAGTCGGCAGCTCTCCTCTCGCGGAGGAGTGAGAACCGAGCCATCAGCGGTGTTTGGTGGCAGTGTTTGGGTTCTCAGTACAGAGACGGCGGGGGACAGCTGCAGCATCCACCGAGGTAAGTATGAATCTAAAAAAAAATGAAAACCCACACTTCTCTTTTAATGCTTATTATAATCGAATCAATATGAACTATTGTACTCCACTTTAGATGTGTGCACTGCTGAAAATTTTATTTATTTTAGTTTCATTCGTTTTTTTCTTCTTTTTTTTTTTTTGTTTATCGGATCATTCGTTATGATCGGCATTCGTTACTTTGGATAATTCGTAACTTTGGATACATTCGTATTCGTTACGTTCACTAACAGTTACCTTAGCCAAATTTGAAAGGAAATTCCAATACCTATAATTTAATAGTTTATAATAATAATAAATAATAATAATAAAAACTATAATAATAGTTAATAGTTTCATTATACTAGAAAATATATGAAAAATGAAATTATCCGAATGTAATCGATTCATTAAAGTCATAGGTTGAATCGTTTTTTCGTTCTTTCGTATTTTCATATTTTTCTTCTTTCGGATTTTCGTTTTTTCTGAAAATTCATTTTCGCATGCATTCATCAAAAGAGTCTTTCGTTCATTCGATTGCTTCCAAATTAACAAATATGCCGAATTTCGTCCAAAAACATATTCGTAATAAAATGAATTGCACATGTCTACTTCACTTGTGTCAATGGGAGAAGGCAACCTGCTTTCAGGTGCACTTAGCACATTGACAGTTGCAATTAACTTGCAGTTGACCTCTTTCTGATCTGCATTGGACATTCTAAGGTGCATCATCCTGCTATATGCTGCTTTTGCATTCCCATTGACTTGCACTTGGGAGCGAAGTAGTTATGAAGCAAACAAAAGCCTGGTTTTTGCCATTTGCAGCCTACCCCATCCAAGAAGTAGCTTTCTATTTGCTCAAAGGGATGGCTTGAATGTATATTGAATTCTTTATAATGTGACCACAGTTTACGTGTATCAAAAATAAGACACATTAAGGATCCCTGAACAACGCATTAAGTGTATATATGGCCAAAAAATGAGGCTGTAGGCAGAGCAGTGCCTAGGCATTCTCACATACCAGAAAGTCTTCTATTATTTTATTATTATTTATTTATCTATGTATTTATTATACATGGGCAGGACGGGAAAAAAAATTGTTTCAATTTGTTATTTAAATAAATTAGTTTTGTTAAATTTGTTACATTTGTTTCATTCATTTTCGGATTTCGTTTCATTTAGTTTCGTATTCAAATTAAAAAAATTTAACTGCATTTGAAAATTCGAAAAAAAATTGTGAATCGCAAATTTGAATTTCGAACAGAATATATTCAAATTTGAATAGAAAAGATTAGAATATAATAGAAAATAATAGATTAGAAAATAAGAGAATACAATAGAGTAAAAAAAGAATAGAATAACAATAGAATAGGAAATAGAATAACAATAGAATAAGAATAGAATAACAATAGAATAGGTAATAAAAATAGGAAAAACAATAGAATAGAATGAAATAGAAAGAATATAATATATAACCATCTTCTGAAATATAAAAGATTAGAATAGTATAGAAAATAATAGACTAGAAAATAAAAGAATAGAATAGAAAATCAATAGAATAGAATAAAATAAAATCGTAAGAATATAACAGATATATTCTTTCTATTTTATTCCCTTCTATACTAATTGTTTTTCTATTCTATTCTTATTTTCTGTTGTATTCTTTTCTATTATTTTCTATTCTAATCTTTTATATTCAAATTGATACTATTTGAAATGCGAATTTCTGAAGATGTTATATTCTTTCTATTTTATTTTATTCTATTCAATTCTATTGTTTTTCTATTTTATTCTGTTCTATTCTTTTCTATTATTTTGGATTCCATTGTTTTGGATTCTATTCTAATCTATACTATTCCAAATTAAAATTTTGGAAGAGTGTCATATTCTATTTTATTTTATTCTATTCTATTAAGTGCTATTCTATTCTTTACTATTATTGTATTTTTATTCTATTGCTTTATTATTTTAAATTTTATTTTATTGTATTCTTTTTTTTTTTTTTAAATCAATTTCACTTTTTTTCCGAATTTCATTTTGATTCGAACTTGAATCAAATTTTGTCCAAATTTAGGTTCGTTATTTCAGATTCGTTTAAATTTGTCGCTATTGTAATTCGGATAAATCCGAATTTTCGAATAACGAGAATTAGTTTGAATTTCAATTAACTAAACAAATTGCACATGCCTAGTATTTATTTATTAATTATATTAAGGCTTAGGATACTTCTTAGGCACAATTAACATTTCTAAATATTTCCTATGACAAATCTTCACTTTCTGAGTTTATTTCTACTTTAAAGGCCAATGAGATGCCCCAAATATAAGCACGCTTTCCTCATTCTGCTCACAACCCTAGAGTGACACTCAAATAAGATACATTTTAAAATGAGAAGAATAATTTTGCAGCCTTTCAGTACATCATCATCCATAGCTCGCCCTTATTAAATCTGGATACATCTTCTTGTATGAGGATATTTTTTTATTTGCTTCTGTCAACAAAAATAGGTTATGCCTTGATTAATCTTTCATCAAAGTTATGTACAATGGCTCTGTCAGGATATAATTAAAATCTGTAAATTTGTAGATTAAAGTAGATTGGCTGTGTGACTAAATTGAGTTTACGTGAGTGTTTGCGAGAGATGGCTCAAACACATATTGAAGATTTTTATAATGTGGCGCTACTGCACAAATTAGATGGTTATATTGTTCCTTTACAATAATAGCATCAAAAGCCTTGGATAATATCAATGAAAGCAAGGTTAACCTTATATTATCTGGTGATTACTGAGTATAGGCAGCTTCATTAGACAAAATAGCATGTCCAAGAGGTTGACAAGAATGTGTACAATAAATCAGGTCTTTGTAATATCACTAAAACTCCTTCTAAGAAACCTAGAAATACCAATGTATTTTAATGTGTTTTAAGTATTCTCCTGAAATTTTTTTTTTTTTTTTCAGCATTCAGCAGTCACACAGCTAAATACCAGTAAAAAAAAAAAAAATAAATAAATAAATTTCGGATTTTCTTTTTTATTTTTGGATTTTCAAATTTACAAATTGTGATCATAACGAATGACCGAAAAACAAAAAAAATCAAAAAACGAATGGAACAAACTAATTTTTCGGCAGTGCACATTTCTATCAAACATTAAAAAAAAAATATATATATATATATATAATAAAATATAACGTTTTATTCATTTACAAAAGATAAAAAAAATCAGTGCATACATCACCATTAGAAAACATGCCAAAACACAATAAAATAGTGACTGTTTGTGGAGCTAGATGTTGTAGTGATACTCTCTTCTCATTATGATGACGCGTTTCAGGAACAGACTTGAATCTCTTCTTCAGGGGAAAAAAAATGTAGCTTTTTGGCCACAACCATAAACGCTACATTTGGAGTGGGGTCAACAAGGCCTATGATGAAAGGTACACCATTCCTACTGTGAAACGCGGAGGTGGATCGCTGATGTTTTGGGGATGTGTGAGCTACAAAAGCACAGGAAATTTGAAAACATTGGAATGTTTAAATGGTTTCATGCAAGATTTAACTTTTACTTAACTGAACCCAATCAGAACATGTGAATCTTGGATAAAAGTTGTGTGATTCTTGTATGAAAAAAATTCAGTTAAATAAATAATAAATAAATAGTTAAAAGCAATCATCAAATAAACCAACTTAGGCTGCATTCACACCTGAGCATAGCGTTTTCAGGCAGAAAGCCGTGTGATTTTACCGCAATTTTTGCCACGATTTTAATGCGTTTATGTACAGGTCAAAAGGTCACCAATGTGAAAAGCAGAAAAATCTGTCCGAATTGAGCTACAAAAAGAGCTCCAGAACTTTTTTGAGCTTCAGGGGTTTGGCTTCTGGCATTTTGGAGTGGAGATGTGAACCATCTCCATAGATAATAATTGATTTTTTTTTCCCTTCCAGCGTTTTGTAGCTTGAGGCTTCAAGCTACAAAACGCTCAGGTGTGAATGGGGCCTAAGAATGAATTAGAATGGCTGACTGTCTGTTTGGGTAAAGAGGCAGCTAGCATACAACAAAATAGAAAATCTAAATTTTTACTCAAGAACTGTTTCTTCAAGTACCAGATCCATCAAAAACAACATTTTCAGTTGTGCATATTTATTGGAAAGCTGAATAATATTCAGACATTTTCAATATCTCTCTTGTGGGAATTACAGTGGGAATCTTTACCAGAAATATCAGTTCCCTATATTGTTTGTGTACATTCTAAATATTGGGGTTGGTATTAAAGTGGATGTAAACCCTCACATACAGTTGTGCTCATAAGTTTTCATACCCTGGCAGAATTTATGATTTCCTGCCCATTTTTCAGAGAATAAGAATGATAACACAAAAACGTTTCTTTCACTCATGGTTAGTGATTGGCTGAAGCCATTTATTATCAATCAACTGTGTTTACTCTTTTCAAATCGTAATGTCAACAGAAACTACCCAAATGACTCTGATCAAAAGTTTTCATACCCCAGTTCTTAATATCGTGTATTGCCCCTTTTAACATCAATGACAGCTTGAAGTCTTTTGTGGTATTTGTGGATGAGGCTCTTTATCTTCTCAGATGGTAAAGCTGCCCATTCCTTTTGGCAAAAAGCCTCCAGTTCCTGTAAATTCTTGGGCTGTCTTGCATGAACTGCACATTTGAGATCTCCCCAGAGTGGCTCAATGATATTGAGGTCAGGAGACTGAAATGGCCACTCCAGAACCTTCACTTTATTCTGCTGTAGCCAATTACAGGTCTGAGTTGGCCTTGTGTTTTGGTTTATTGTCATGTTGGAATGTCCAAGTACGTCCCATGCTCAGCTTCATGGCTGATTAATGCAAATGTTCCTCCAGTATTTTTTGATAACATACTGCATTCATCTTGCCAACAATTTTGACCAAATTTCCTGTGCCTTTGTAGCTCACACATCCCCAAAACATCAGCGATCCACCTCCATGTTTCACAGTAGGAATGGTGTACCTTTCATCGTAGGCCTTGTTGACTCCTCACCAAATGTAGCATTTATGATTGTGGCCAAAAAGCTAAATTTTGGTCTCATCACTCCAAATGACTTTGTGCCAGAAGGTTTGAGGCTTGTCTCTGTGCTGTTTGGCGTATTGTAAGCGGGATACTTTGTGGCATTTGCGTAGTAATGGCTTTCTTCTGGCAACTCGACCATGCAGCCCATCTTTCTTCAAGTGCCTCCTTATTGTGCATCTTGAAACAGCCACACCACATGTTTTCAGAGAGTCCTGTATTTCACCTGGAGTTATTTGTGGGTTTTTCTTTGCATCCCAAACAATTTTCCTGGCAGTTGTGGCTGGAATTTTAGTTGGTCTACCTGACCGTGGTTTGGTTCCAACAGAACCCCTCGTTTTCCACTTCTTGATTGGAGTTTGAACACTGCTGATTGGCATTCTCAATTCCTTATATATCTTTTTATATCCCTTTCCTGTTTTATTCAGTACCTTTTCCTGCAGATCCTTTGACAATTCTTTTGCTTTCCCCATATGTATTACAGATGATACGATACAAGATAAATTCAGCATATTCAATTCCAGGGGACCCCATAACTACTTAAAGTTCTGGAAAGCGACAGTCTGTTCAAAATCTAGGCACATTCATGTCCTTAGAAGAAATCTGCTGGCCTTCTCTATTGTCTGACCTTTTAAAGGCTAGTTGGAAGGCGCGAAAAAGCTGGTTTTGTCTGGTACTAACAAAGCCTAACCCGAAACAATGTGACGCTCTGTGAATGACCGTCTGTGAGCTCAGAAACATACATTTTACATATATAGAAATATATATATATATATATATATATATATATATACATATATAAGTAATCACCTTAAAACTATTACTAAGTTTCTTGTAATTCAATAACTAAAGTTATATACATACTACACCCCATGACTCAGAATGTAGAAACATCAGTGTAGCACTGGATGAAAGATGCAAGGGTCTGTCAGGAGTCCAGAAACTCATTGACCTTTTATTTTTAATTTTTTTAATCCAACAAAAAGTATTTACCGTATTTATCGGTGTATAACACAAACTTTTTTTCCCATGAAAATAAGGGGCAAATCAGGGGTGCGGGTTAAATGCCAACAGCGTACCTCAAAGGGGGATGAGCGCCGCCGTCATCTCCTCTCCACTCGGCTCTCACTCGGCCCTGACGTCACACACGCACAGTCCCGCCTCTGCTACCGACATTGGACCAGTGTTCTGCCTATCACAGGAGCTGGTCCAATGCCAATGGCAGAGGCGGGACTGTGTGTGTGTGACATGAGAGCCGAGTGGAGAGGAGATGACGGCTCAGTGATTTACTGATATTCAGGCTGCTTTTATGAGAGTTGGTGAGGCTGTCAATTAGGCTAAAAAAACTGCATTAATCAGGCTGCATTGATGCATTGATGGGCTGCAGATGGACATTGATCAGGCTGCATTGAGGACATTAATCAGGCTGCATTGAGGACATTAATCAGGCTGCATTGAGGACAATATTCAGGCTGCAGATGGGCATTAATCAGGCTGCAGATGGACATTAATCAGGCTGCAGATGGACATTAATCAGGCTGCAGATGGACATTGATTGGCACTGACCCTTAATTTGCTTCAAAGTTGTTTATCGGTATTTAAAAGATTGTTTTTTTTCCTGAAACTTCCCCTTAAAATTAGGGTGTGTGTTATACGCCTGTGCGAGCTGTATGCCGAGATATATATATATATATATATATATATATATATATATATATATATATATATATATATATATATATAACCCAGTGAGATCTCCAAGTGTTTTTGTCTTTCTATGAACTCACATCAAAGTCCCAGCACCTCGTGGATGTTTTTTCTTCATTGGAACAATAAAAACCCAGCACGGGTTCTAATCTCTCGTCGTTCTAAACAAAACAGGAACAATGTTTCAGCTCTATATGCACATTAAAACAGAACTCCAGCCAAAAAAGCAAGATAAAAATGAAGAATGAACTTGAATCTGTCTCTGTGGAACCCCAAAAAAGTAGGCCCCAGGCCACCACACAGCACCTCGGGGATGATCTCAAGACTAATCGCAGAAACCTCTGTATCCAGAATTCCCAAGATCACTAACTGCTAACCATAATGAAATCAGGGGTGGCATACCACAGACAGGTCCATCATTATTACACACCAGTGCCAATATAACCGCTTCAAAGCCTTCCAGAAACTAGACTACCTGACGATCATAGGGTGGGTAGGTGGCAAGTTCAATCACCGTCATCAAATTCCTAGTGAGCCTGTCCATTTTTCTCCCTTTCAAATGAGCACCGAAGACCCTACTAAATTTAAACCCCTAACCAATAAGCTAAGTGACCTTTCTTTTATTATATTTTCTTGTATAATTGTAACTTTTAATATTTGGTTCCCTGTCTCCCCTATTCATCTTATCATGTATGCCGTTGTTTATTTTTTTAAAGCTTTTTTATAAGCTCTAGGCTTATCTCAATTTGCGATCTACATGATCTTTTCTGTCTGGTCCTAGATTGTGAGCTGTTTAATATAGAGCTTTTATTGCTAGCATTTCATATGTGTATATGTTTTATTGTCATTGTTATTTTCATTTTGTAAAGCACCTCAGAAGATGATGATAATGACATATAAATCACTAATATTAATGATTACACACACAGAGAACTACTGTAACTGATATGGTGGAAGGCCTCGGATCTGGTTAGAGAATAGCAAACCTTCTTCAGCATTCACATACAAAGGCCATCCATATTCAGATGTGCAATACATGGGGAGACTTGAGTGACAGAAGCAATAAATATGAACACCGCAAGAAAATGAAAACGTTGTATATAAGACCAAAGGGAGAAATGCATGGGGAACAAGAATGTAACACAGTACATTGATGGTATAATAAGACAGAAACACATATAGGTTTTTTTTTTTTGAATTGCCAATTTATTTTCAAGGTCAGCTTTCAACAAGCTCTCATATGTAAGTTCATGAGTACTGATCCACAATGTTATATACAAAGTGCTTTCCATAATATGGAATAATGTGCTATAAATCACTATGTATAGAAAATTACAAATACAAAAAAAAAACAAAAAACTTTTTTTCTTGTTTCCTGTATGTGAAATGCTGTATTATTTTTGACTGATCTTCCTGCACAGACCAATGAGATGGTATGCTAAACATCATTTGTCTGTCCAGAATCAAATATGGTGCATGGTGAGGTGACTGTAGTGTCGGGTTTGAAAGTTTACAGCAGCCTATGAACTGTCTGGAATCTGTTTAATGCTCTGAAATGTTTATCACTGTCAAGAAAATGGAAAATTCCTGCAGACCAATAAAATCTGAGAATTCATTCATTGATCAGTTTGAGTCAATGTATAACATATTTTATTATACTTTTAGGTGTCTTATATTTAAGGAAGGATACAGGTGACTTAAAGGGGTTGATTTACTGTACTAAAGCTGGAGAGTGCAAAATCCGGTGCGGCTGTGCACTGAACTATTTAATTTTAGGAATCTGCAACACTGGCTTTTATGACAAAATGCTGATCTGACAATGGATTGGTCAATTGGTGGTGTTATGGTAGTCTTGTATACCAACCTCCTCTCATTCAACCCTCCACCCTCTCCATCAGTGCAGTGTGTTGGCATCCCCACCATCCCCTGTAGCTCTGCATCAAAAGTGTGTAGCACCCTGCAGTTTAGGCAGGGAGCTCCTCACAAATTTACTTGCCAGGAGTAGTTGTCCTGGTTGATTGATAGAGATCTATTGATTTCTCCCTAAGTTTGGCCTTGTTGCACTTTTCTCTTCTACCACTAAGTGGCCGGGTACTTGGTGGTACTAGATATGAGAAGAGCAACCCAAGGTTATGGGTATGTGGGGTATCTCAGCCAATGGGCAGGGATTTTCTTGAATCCCTTGGCCTGCTGGGAGAACCTATATATATTTGGGTGGAGTCAGGTGATCTATGTTCTGTGCACCTGGATGGCTGTCTGGGTGGGCGTGTGTTGTATTGCCTAGGCTGATAGTGCCTATCCCGGGGACATCTGGCTGCTAGGCTGTCTGAGGGCCTATCCAGAAACAAGGGAGCAGCGCAGGGTTGGGACTGCGGCTTGCAGTCCAACCAAAAGTGGCGGTTCTATTGGCCAAAGAACCTGTGGTGGTTGCAGGTAGAGGGGAAGCTGTCGCCAGTAAGGGAGCAATATTCTCACCAGACAGGGATGGTGAAGAATCTGGAAACTTCAGTGGGAATCAAGCCAGGGACCCAGCCAGTGGAGGTGACGCTTGAAGAGCAGACTTGTGTGTCAAGCCAGGGACCGAGCAGGCCAGTGTAGGTGAAGCTTGAGAGGTATTTAGAGTGCCAAGCTAGGGACCCAGCAGAGAAGCGGGGGTGACGCTTGAGGATGATACCTCGTGAAGATTGGAGGAGCTCAAGGGATTCAGTGGCAATGAATCAGAGGGTCTAGTGAGAGACCGGAAACTCAGTGTATGGATGAACTACAAGGAGACGTGAAGTAGTGAGTAGTGAAGCTGAAAGAACTGTTACGCTTTGTGTTAGGAACTGTTAAAGACTGTTGACATAGGAGACAGCATTCCTGCACGTGCAGATGTGGCTTCTTGCTGGAGGCCTTTCCCTGCATGGCTGTCCCCCTATTGAAGTCTCGGAGTCTGCTAATTGATTTTGCAACTATCTAAGGGTGTCCTGGCCCTAACCCTCTTTCCCCCCCAAAATTACAAATAGGACTGTTAAAAGAAATAAAACCTCTTTTACATCCAAGAAGTGTCTGGCACCTAATGACTTTCACCATCTTTGCACCCACTATGCCTCACAACCCACTACATACAGAAGGATGTCAGCTTTCCCTGGCCCTAGAGGTTCTCATCAGACCAAAGAAGGCCTGGGACCTTGCTACAAGTGGATGAGTTTACATTAGCATTAAAAATCAGATCATCAACGGAAGATAGGGAAGGACTTCATCCCTTCAGCTCCTAGTAATGTACAATTCCTCACTATGATCCACTATATTACCAAAAGTATTGGGATGCCTACCTTTACCTCTTCTGGGAAGGCTGTCCACAAGGTTTAGGAGTGTGTCTAAGAGAATGTTTGACCATTCTTCCAGAAGTGCATTTGTGAGGTCAGGCACTGATGTGGACAAGAAGGCCTGGCTCACAGTCTCCGCTCAGATTCATCCCAAAGGTGTGTTATCAGGTTGAGGTCAGTTGAGCTCTGTGCAGGCCAGTCAAGTTCCTCCACCCCAAACTCGCTCATCCATGTGTTTACAGACCTTGTTTGTGCACTGGTGTGCAATCATGTTGGAACAGGAAGGGGCCATCCCCAAACTGTTAGGGGAAGGACTTCATCCCTTCAGCTCCGAGTAATGTACAGCTCTTCACTATGATACACTAAATAACCAAAAGTATTGGGGCGCCTGCCTTTATACACACATGAACTTTCATGGTATCCAGTCTTAGTCCGTAGAGGTTCAATATTGAGTTGGCCCAACCTTTGCAGCTATAACAGCTTCAACTCTTCTGGGAAGGCTGTCCACAAGGTTTAGGAGTGTGTCTATGGAAATGTTTGACCATTTTTCCAGAAGCGCATTTGTGAGGTCAGCACTGATGTTGGAAGAGAAGGCCTGGCTCGCAGTTTCCGCTCAAATTCATCCCAAAGGTGTGTTATCAAGTTGAGATCAGGACTCTGTGCAGGCCAGTCAAGTTCCTCCACCCCAAACTCATTCACCCATGTCTTTATGGACCTTGAATGTGCACTGGTGCGTAGTCATGTTGGAGCAGGAAGGGGACCTCCCCAAACTGTTCCCACAAAGTTGGAAGCACAAAATCATCCAAAATGTCTTGGTATACTGACGCCTTCCCTTCCCTTCCCTTTAGTAGAGTAGTCCCTTCTCTTTATTAGAACTAAGGGACCAAGCCAACCCCTGAAATACAACCCCGCACCATAATCCCCCATCCACCAAATGATTTGGTGAGGTAGAATCATCCAGGATTTCTTAAAGTTTCTCAGACCCTTGGAAGGGTTAACAGTACTTCCAGGCTGGGCCACTCTCCAGCAAACAAAAGACTCTCTGCTCCAGACCCTATATACCCCTCTCAGACCCCCGCTGGTCAGTCTCCCGAACAGGGACTGGCTGAGGCTGTATCCAGGGCCAGCTCAAATTTTAGCCTCTTCGTCCAACATATTCCACAGGTTTCTGGAAGGACAGGTGGAGATAGGCAAGCCTGCAGCTGCAGAACTCAGAGTAGACAAGAAGCAATCCACAAACTCCACTAGCTACAGTAGATCCCAAAACAACTAAATTTACCTGTTACTTATCTCGCTATCACCTAACTAGAAGGTTACCTGTTTTGTACTCTTAATTGATTTTTCAGAATTAATTTAAATTTTTTATATGTATACTAATTTTGCATATAGATTTTAATTTAGTTTACATATATTCATTATGTATTTATGGTCATAATTATTTTGTCTTCCTTTTGATTTGGTGTTATGTTCGTGTTTATGACATGATATGAGACCAATTCATCCATATATAACATCCATATACATTTTGTTAATTACTGTCCCTATAGTCTGCCTCCGTAGGTGATTTGTTTCACTGTATTATATATTATATGCGGTCCGTCCTTGGTTCTCAATATTTGTGATATGGACGCACCATGCCTTAATCACCTATTTATTTCCCTCCTGGGTTGAAAAAATGGGTGTTCTATCACGGGTCTTCAAATTCCTTTTTATGCCTGATGTGAGTCAGTTTTGGGTGCCTTTCATTTATTTGTCATTTTGTTATTAATTTTTTTATACCTTCAAAACAGATTCTTCTTGGTTGTGGGTATAAATTATACTCGTTTTAATTTTGGCGCCATCTGATTATTATAACTTAGTATGTTCCATCTTTCCCCCATGCCACTTTAGTGCTCTCTGTCCCTCCTACACCACGTGTCATATCGCGGTTTGTTTTTAGATATAGTTTCAATAAAGTTTTTGCTTCACATATTGGCTCTGTTTTTAGAGATGTTTAGGTTCCCGCCTCCCAAGACTCACATCGAGACGTGGCTCCGTCGTTACACTATTTAGCGCAATGACTCAGTGCGTCGCCTGATCCCTGAGGCGATGTCAGATTGTGACGAAACGCATGTAGGGAGGCTGATGGGTGTTTGCTTGCTGGCCAGCTGTATTTTACGGTCATTTTTATCTTCTTATTTTTAAGTGCAACCTTTTATTCCATTAAATCTTTTTTGATATGGTATACACTATGGAGTTTCTCTTTATATTTTTTGGGTAACACCTGAACTTGCTCCTTGGTGGCTGATGCTCGAGTATCCCAGGCTATTTGGTGCCCATTATAAGCGCTTTCCCAATATTAGAGGTGGATAACCATCTCTCTCTTTGGATAAAGGCCCTGGCTGGGTTTTTAGCCACAGGCTCCTCAAAGCTTGCCTTCTGGTAAGCACACAATTCATGTGGTGGAGGTGCACTGTCATCAAGACGTGTTTTATCATAAGAACTCACTTTATGTGCCATATATGGACTCTTCATCTACCACTGATACCACTTATACACAACCATTAATTTGGACTAGTTATTATGAACACGAACACACCAGTTGAATTTTAGCACCACATTCCGGGATTAGATAATAGAAAGGCAACAGAAATTGGGACTTTAAAGGTGTAAATAAATTGCAATATCAAATATTGTATATAAAAAAAATTGTTTTATTTTGAAGAGCAAAATAAGAATTAATTCGTTAAAAGAGAAAAAAAAGGAAGGGAGATACAATGATGGCTAGTACAATAGGTTACAACATGTTTCGCCCATAAGTCCGGCTTCCTCAGGGGATGCTGGTCGTTTGCAATGTACAATGCCTTCTATATCTCCTAAGAAAAGAAGTGACCAAGAACTGCTGGGATAGCTAGATGTTTTGCTGCATCAGAGAAACCATGCGCTAAAAGTGGCCATAGATGGTAAGTAAGGACCAAAAGGGCAGGTTCAGCAGCTGGCTAAATGCCAGGGGCCACACACCTCCAAATGTTCAAATCACTTTGGGGATATCTGAATAGAAAAAAGCAGCGTGCGTGTGTCCCCTGGTTCCCGCAGCCATTAATTGGGCTATTTTATTATACTTTTTCTTTAATTTTTCACATTTTTAGCCACTTTTCTTCTCAGCGCTGCTACTTTGTATTATTTACCTAACTAGAAGAGTGCTACACTACCAATAGAAAGACTTGTTCCGGTGACAACTAACAGAGGTGGGATCTCGCATTCATTTATAGAGATTTCCACGGGCAAGTCTCACTTATGGGGCTATAAAATAAAAGGACACTTTTTTTTATCCAGTTTTGGATAGATTAAAGGGAGGAGTAGATCCTATGTCAGGTTTTTATTGCTAGAAAAGTCCCCCATTCTATCCAGAATGGAAAAATAAAACATTTGACTGAAGTTACACTTTAAGCAGTGAAAACTTTCTGAATTATGACCACCATGTGGATAAGATGAGAAAGTCAGTCCCTTCCCTTTTTTTTTTACTTGATTATAAACAGGCAGCAGTTACTGTATGGGAAGGTGGTGTCCTTCTTTCAACAAGACCCAAGAGTCCTATAACGATTGATTGTTTTCAGCCATCATAGTAACATTTATAAACCACAAAGGTATCCTGGTTCTAGGAGTCGTTTTCAGAATGTCTTTTTTAACATTTGCTATTGTTTTCTGTGGGTTTTTTTTTTAAACTTTTTTTTATCTGTTGTCTATTTTCTTAGGCGCATTCCTGGTGAGAAGAAAGCTTTCTCCCGTTCTTCTGTGACGGTTTATAATACAAAAGTACCCATGTGAACACATACACTAATGATGAGAATAATTAACACATTTCCTTAGAAACATAAATTAGGCTAATGGTTGCAGGTAATGAACCAGTTAATTAATACTGTCAAAGCAGCCATATCCCGTCTTGAAGCATAAATGTCAAAGAATCTGTAGGGAAAGATGTTTTCTGAAATGGGAGCTTTCAATAGAAAGTACTCTATATACTTCCATGATCAAAGCCTCCCCTAGGATGGTCAATGGTAATCTTGTCTGTCAAGATTCAGTGTATTGTCTGTAAAGGGGTTTTCTAATGTGCTCTTACTATAGATATGTTTTATCTTCAGCACTTGAATTCCAAGTAAACAGTTATCTACATTGCTGAAGTACCTACAATGTGTAAACTGCATTGCCTCCCAAAGGGTTTGTCATTTTATTGAGCCAGTCTCATGGTTCCCACCTCTGCCACACTGCATATTCAGGTCAGTGATCTCACTGAAGGCATTCCCCACTGCAGTTTAACCACTTGCTTACTGGGCACTTAAACCCCCCTCCTGCCCAGACCAATTTTCAGCTTTCAGCGTTGACGCATTTTGAATGACAATTGCGCGGTCATACAACACTGTACCCAAATGAAATTTTTATCATTTTTTTTCCCACAAATAGGGCTTTCTTTTGGTGGTATTTAATCGCAGCTGGGATTTTTATTTTTTGCTAAACAAACAAAAAAGGATGGAACATTTTGAAAAACAAAAAAAAATGTTTCATAGTTTGTTATAAAATTTTGCAAACAGGTAATTTTTCTCCTTCATTGATATGCGCTGATGAGGCGGCACTGGTGGGCACTGATAGGCTGCACTGATGGGCACTGATAGACACAGTTAAGGCGGCACTGATAGGCACAGTTAAGGTGGCAGTGATAGGCACAGATAAGGCGGTACTGATGGGGACAGATAAAGCGTTACTGATGGGCACAGATAAGGCGGCACTGATGGCCACTGATGGGCCCTGATGGGGGGCACTGATGGGTGGCACAGATGGGTGGCACTGATGGGCACTGATAGGTACCACTGATAGGTGGCACCGATGGGCGGCACTGATGGGCACTGATGGGCGGCACTGATGGGCACTTATGGGCAATGGAGGGTGACATTGATGGGCACTGATAGGTGGCACTGATGTGCAGCACTGTTGTTGAGGCACTGATTGTGGGCACTGATGGGTGGCACTGTGGGCACTGATGGGTGGCTCTGTGGGCACAGATGGGTGGCGCTGGTGGGCACTGGTAGGCGGCACTGCTGCCTATTGCTAGGTGACACTGGCAGGGGGCACAGGTGATCTGGCGGCAGATCTCCGTGATCGGGACTGATGTCCCTCGCACGGACGCCGGTGATCGTCTTTTTTTCCTCCTCACGCCGTCAGCGGCGTTGACATCACATGATCAGCTGTCATTGGCTGACAGCTGATCACGTGGTAAGGGGTCAGGATTGGGGACTCTCATAGACTCGCTGATCACAGAGCACGCTGCGCGCGCCCTGCAGGGGCGCGCAGGCCGCTCGTGCACGAGACGACGTCATTCGGCTATAGCGCGGATCCCAGATGGTTAAGCAAATCCATGATGGTTTTGCACATGGTAATTTTGATTTTGTTTATAGAAGTGTATTGCCGCTAGGCTTACAGTATATACATAAGGGTCTCTGTGGTATTGTATTCTGACAGGGAGGAAACCTCTCCACCATGAAAATACAAAGATCAGTGTCGCCGGTCATAGCCGGCGGCCCTGATCGTTAGGGAAAAAACCTGCAAGACTGGTTGTACACATGTGGATCGATAGATCAACTTGTGTGCAACCAGCCTACCGATACATGGATCAAAATTCAGCTGGTGCATGCTGCACCGGCCAAATTTTGATCTATGTTATGCCAGATTAAGTAATCTTGCATTGATCTGTTGTGCTTAGTCTTTACTTTTCGATACTGACTGTGTATTTTCAATATCAAAATAAAATAAAAAAGTTAATACTATGCAAAAAATGACTAGCATATATAATGTAATATATATACATATATCATGTAAATTAGTATGAGTGGACACGTATAAGTGAACTAAAGAATCAAATAAAAAAGTGAATACAGGTGACAAAAAATCAATAAGAAAAATCAAAACATCAATGAATCATTCAAAGTGTCCATAAAATAATAAAAGTGTGTCTTCCCTTGGATGAGAAGGGCTAGTGTATAAAAATATATGTGTAATAAAGTCCACAATACCAAAATCTTTATGATGAACTCTGTACTGCATTGTACACAAACGAAAGGTAACTCAGGTGTGCGACTCTGTATATGATGACTCTTACCAGAGAAGATGGACCCCCTAAAGAGCAGGGTCAGATGAGCAGGCAGAAATAGCCCTCTGCAGGGACATAGGATCCTCCAATACCTCCGGTCTTAGGTTGTCTCAGATGTTCAGTGAGGAGAGTCGCCGTATAGCAATGAATGCTTGTCAGCTGAAATCCTCGGTGGATGATGTTGCCGTATAGCCATGAATGCTTATCAGCTGGATCCCTCAATCATAATGCAGAATCAGTGGGAGCCCTGAGCGTGTCACTAGCCACGTCGCCTGCCACCAGATGTCATCAGGTGTCCCCAGCAGAGTCCGTCCTTCAGGTACCCCCAGCGGAGTCCCTGCTTACATGCAGCCTCACGTTCTGACCCGTTTCACCAGAAGGTCAGAAAAAGCAGGTTCCCTCTCAGGCATACAAATGAATCAGCTGGTCATGGAGCTCCTATATCCTCCGTGCTGTCTCCGGCTGATTAGATGGATACCAGCCAGTACAAATTCCCTCAATGGGGTCCGGTGCACATAGGAATAGAAAAGGCAAAATCTAGTGCTCTCTGTATATCAAAACGGTTTATTTCCTCATTAAAGCATTAAAACGTTACTCACAAATGCAGCTCTTAAGCAGGGCAGGCTCAGGTTGCATAGAAACGACAAGATGCTTACGTGATGATGTTGCCACTGCGACTTCTTCCCCCTATACGCGTTACGTCAAATGAGCTACTACACCACCGTGACTTCTTCAGTGAGTGTCACCGGCGCCCCCACACCTCTGGCCAAATGAGGTACTGCACACCCCATTGGCTTGAATCCTGCTCGTTTTGCAAGACAGCACTCGCAAACCAAGTCAGGATTTAACCACTTCAGCCCCGGAAGGATTTACCCCCTTCCTGACCAGAGCACTTTTTACAATTTGGCACTGCCTCGCTTTAACTGCTAATTGCGCGGTCATGCAATGCTGTAACCAAACGAAATTTGCGTCCTTTTCTTCCCACAAATAGAGCTTTCTTTTGATGGTATTTGATCACCTCTGCCATTTTTATTTTTTGCGCTATACACGGAAAAAGACCGAAAATTTTGAAAAAAAATGATATTTTCTACTTTTTGTTCTAAAAAAAATCCAATAAACTCAATTTTAGTCATACATTTAGGCCAAAATGTATTTGGCCACATGTCTTTGGTAAAAAAAATGTCAATAAGTGTATATTTATTGGTTTGCGCAAAAGTTATAGCGCCTACAATCTAGGGTACATTTTCTGGAATTTACACAGCCTTTAATTTATGACTGCCTATGTCGTTTCTTGAGGTGCTAAAATGGCAGGGCAGTACAAAACCCCCACAAATGACCCCATTTTGGAAAGTAGACACCCCAAGGAAATTGCTGAGAGGCATGTTGAGCCCATTGAATATTCATTTTTTTTGTCCCAAGTGATTGAATAATGTCAAAAAAAAAAAAATTACAAAAAGTTGTCACTAAATGATATATTGCTCACACAGGCCATGGGCATATGTGGAATTGCACCCCAAAATACATTTAGCTGCTTCTCCTGAGTATGGGGATACCACATGTGTGGGACTTTTTGGGAGCCTAGCCGCATACGGGGCCCCGAAAACCAATCACTGCCTTCAGGATTTCTAAGGGCGTACATTTTTGATTTTACTCCTCACTAAGGATGAGCTCCGGCGTGTTCGCATGGCGCACGTGCCGAGCCCGCCAGGAAGTCGGCACGGCGCAGCGCTAATCACAGGCAGGGAGACATTTCCCGATCTCTGCAGCCGCACATCGGGAAATGTCTCACTGCTTGTGATTAGCGCTGCGCCGTGCCGACTTCCTGGCGGGCTCGGCACGTGCGCCATGCGAACACGCCGGAGCTCATCCCTACTCCTCACTACCTATCACAGTTTTGAAGGCCATAAAATGCCCAGGTGGCACAACCCCCCCCCCCAAATGACCCCATTTTGGAAAGTAGAAACCCCAAGCTATTTGCTGAGAGGCATGGTGAGTATTTTGCAGCTCTCATTTGTTTTTGAAAATGAAGAAAGACAAAAAAAAAAATTTTTTTTTTCTTTTTTTAATTTTCAAAACTTTGTGACAAAAAGTGAGGTCTGCAAAATACTCACTATACCGCTCAGCAAATAGCTTTGGGTGTCTACTTTCCAAAATGGGGTCATTTGGGGGGGGGTTTGTGCCACCTGGGCATTCCATGGCCTCCAAGACTGTGATAGGCAGTGAAGAGTGAAATCAAAAATTTACGGCCTTAGAAAGCCTGAAGGCGGTGCTTGGTTTTCGGGGTCCCATACGCGGCTAGGCTCCCAAAAAGTCTCACACATGTGGTATCCCCGTACTCAGGAGAAGCAACAGAATGTATTTTGGGGTGTAATTTCACATATTCCCATGGCATGTTTGAGCAATATATAATTTAGTGACAACTTTGTGCAAAAAAAAAAAAAATTTGTCTCTTTCCCGCAACTTGTGTCACAATATAAAATATTCCATGGACTCGACATGCCTCTCAGCAAATAGCTTGGGGTGTCTACTTTCCAAAATGGGGTCATTTGGGGGGGGTTTGAACTGTCCTGGCATTTTATGCACAACATTTAGAAGCTTATGTCACACATCACCCACTCTTCTAACCACTTGAAGACAAAGCCCTTTCTGACACTTTTTGATTACATGAAAAAATTATTTTTTTTTGCAAGAAAATTACTTTGAACCCCCACACATTATATATTTTTTTAAAGCAAATGCCCTACAGATTAAAATGGTGGGTGTTTAATTTTTTTTTTTCACACAGTATTTGCGCAGCGATTTTTCAAACGCATTTTTTGGGGAAAAAACACACTTTTTTACATTTTAATGCACTAAAACACACTATATTGCCCAAATGTTTGATGAAATAAAAAAGATGATCTTAGGCCGAGTACATGGATACCAAACATGACATGCTTTACAATTGCGCACAAACGTGCAGTGGCAACAAAATAAATACATTTTTAAAAGCCTTTAAAAGCCTTTACAGGTTACCACTTTAGATTTACAGAGGAGGTCTACTGCTAAAATTACTGCCCTCGATCTAACCGTCGCGGTGATACCTCACATGCATGGTGCAATTGCTGTTTACATTTGACGCCAGACCGACGCTTGCTTTCTCCTTAGTGCGAGAGCAGGGGGGACAGGGGTGCTTTTTTTTTTTTTTTTTTTTTTTTTTTTCTTTATTATTTTTTTGCTTTTTTATCTTATTTTAAAACTGTTCCTTTCATTTTTTTTTTTTTTTTATCATTTTTACTGTTATCTCAGGGAATGTAAATATCCCCTATGATAGCAATAGGTAGTGACAGGTACTCTTTTTTGAAAAAATTGGGGTCTATTAGACCCTAGATTTCTCCTCTGCCCTCAAAGCATCTGACCACACCAAGATCGGTGTGATAAAATGCTTCCCCAATTTCCCAATGGCGCTATTTACATCCGGCGAAATCTAAGTCATAAAATGCTCGTAGCTTCCGGTTTCTTAGGCCATAGAGATGTTTGGAGCCACTCTGGTCTCTGATCAGCTCTATGGTCAGCTGGCTGAATCACCGGCTGCATTCTCAGGTTCCCTGTTGAGACAGGAGAGCCAGAGAAAAACACGGAAGACGATGGGGGGGGGCATTCTCTCCCACTGCTTGTAAAAGCAGTCTAGAGGCTAATTAGCCGCTAGGATTGCTTTTACATGAAAGCCGACCGCTGGCTGAAAAGAATGATACCAAGATGATACCTAAACCTGCAGGCATCATTCTGGTATAACCATTCAAAGTCGTGAATGGCATACCTGAAGACAAAAAAATGGTTAACAATAAAGCACAGTAAACGGTAAAGTATAAAAAATTGCATACCTGAAAAGCAAACATGATAAAACATAATAACAATAAAACATTGCAGAATAGAATACAGTAAAAAAGAGCAGAACAATAGAGAGAATAGAGAGAGAGAGAATAGAGAGAGAACAATAAAACGACAACTATTATTTTTTATTTTATATTTTTGTTTGTGTTTTTTTTTTTTTTTTTTACACTTTTTTTGTAACTGTAACTTTTATAACTGTAACCGGTTCCAGGTTCGGGTCTCTCAAAATGCGATGGCATCTTGGGAGACCCTGTGAAAGTGTGTCCTAGTCTGTGCAATGCTGTACCCTACGCTAATACTCAGCTAGTGAATGGTAGCGTTCAAAACATTCACCAATGCAAAGACCAGGATTGTCAGGACAGGAGGGACAATAATAGCGGGTGTCACGCCTATATCCGCGCTTGCTGCAGACCCAACATCTTTTTTGGGGGGGTTCGTTGGGTAGGGGTACTCGGGAGGACATAAAGAAAATGCCTCTCATGCAGCCGACTGCATTTGGTTGGGGATGTGAATGGGGGAAGTACGGGCGCTGCAGAAGTGGTGGGTTCCCAATTAGGATTGGCGAATGCAGCAGGAAGGGCATTATGGGCACGACGGGCCTGTGTTTGTCTTCTTGGTGGCAGCGGGACACTATTTGTGCTTGCCACCTCACCAGCTTGAACTGCACTTATGGGACTCGCCAGGTCACCAAGTGTTACTGCAGTGCTGGTTTGACTACGACCGGGGTGTACTAGGCCGCTGGCGCTTGCCAGTTCACCAAAACGCTACCAAAAAAACTGTTAACGATCGCAGGGATCAGGCCTGACTCTGCGAACGCTGCAGTTATGCGTTTAGTGTTTTGTAAGTGACAGTGATCGATCGATACTGCACTTGGGTGGGCTGGGCTGGGCCGGGCGGAGGGGCAAAACGCAGGTGCTAGCAGGTATCTGGGCTGATCCCACTAACACTGCGTTTTTGGGAACCCTAAACTGCTGGGGACGCCAGTATAGATCTGATCGGATCAGATCTAGTATTGATCAGTTCAGATACTATACCACTAAGGGAGGTGTACGGTGCGTGCGTGGGTGTTAGCGCTACTGGCACTAACCTGACGCTGCCTGGGGCTGGTGCTTGCCAGTTCACCAAAACGCTACCAAAAAAACTGTTAGCGATCGCAGGGATCAGGCCTGACTCTGCGAACGCTGCAGTTATGCGTTTAGTGTTTTGTAAGTGACAGTGATCGATCGATACTGCACTTGGGTGGGCTGGGCTGGGCCGGGCGGAGGGGCAAAACGCAGGTGCTAGCAGGTATCTGGGCTGATCCCGCTAACACTGCGTGTTTGGGAACCCTAAACTGCTGGGGACGCTAGTATAGATCTGATCGGATCAGATATTGATGCGTTCAGATACTATACCACTAAGGGAGGTGTACAGTGCGTGCGTGGGTGTTAGCAGTACTGGCACTAACCTGACGCTGCCTGGGGCTGGTGCTTGCCATTTCACCAAAACGCTACCAAAAAAACTGTTAGCGATCGCAGGGATCAGGCCTGACTCTGCGAACGCTGCAGTTATGCGTTTAGTGTTTTGTAAGTGACAGTGATCGATCGATACTGCACTTGGGTGGGCTGGGCCGAGCCGGGCGGAGGGGTAAAACGCAGGTGCTAGCAGGTATCTGGGCTGATCCCGCTAACACTGTGTTTTTGGGAACCCTAAACTGCTGGGGACGCTAGTATAGATCTGATCGGATCAGATATTGATCTGTACAGATACTATACCACTAAGGGAGGCGTATGCTGCGTGCGTGGGTGTTAGCAGTACTGGCGCTAATCTGACGCTGCCTGGGGCGACGCATATCACCGCCGGGCGATCAGGGGGCTAAATCTTTATTCGGTAATAAACGGCGGGTGCCCTGACACTATAAAAAATAAACGAACTAACCAGCGTCACCCGTAACGGTTATACAGTGATCAGTGGTGAAAGGGTTAACTAGGGGCCATCAAGGGGTTAAAACATTTATTAGGTAGTATATGGGGGTCCCTGACGCTATAAAACGCTGACGGCGAACCTAAATATTTACCTCACTAACTAGCGTCACCAGCGACACTAATACAGCGATCAGAAAAATGATCGCTTAGCGACACTGGTGACGGGGGGTGATCAAGGGGTTAAAACTTTATTAGGGGGGGTTAGGGGGGTATCCTAGACCTAAAGGGGGCCTAACACTCACTGCCCTAACACTGTAACTGTCACAAACTGACACCAATACAGTAATCAGAAAAAAAAAAAAAACCTGCTTGGTGTCAGTTTGTGACGGGGGGGTGATTGGGGGGGGGATCGGGGGGCGATCGGGGGGGGGATCGGGGTGTTTTGTGTGCCTGGCATGTTCTACTGTGTGTGTTGTGCACTCACATTGCAGTCTTCTCTCCTCGGCCCGGAACGGAAAATATCGAGCCGAGGAGAGATGACATCATTTCCTCTGCCTCTGTGTACAATACAGAGGCAGGGAAATGATCCCATTGGCTGGGAGCGATCGCGAGGGGGGGGCCACGAATGGATGGCCTCCCCCTCACCACCGATCGCGGGGGGAGATTTGCCGACCGCCGCAGGCACCGGGGGGGGGTCCGATCGGACCCCCCACCCGCGGGCAGGCAAGGACGTACCTGTAAGTCCTTTTGCCTGCCCGTGCCGCTCTGTCGACGTATATAGTCGTGCGGCGGTCGGCAAGTGGTTAAAAAAAAAAGTTGCTCGTCTTTCAAAACGCTCGTTAATAGCGTTACTCGTGAACCAAGGTTCCACTGTACATATCTTGAATTGAATACCCATTATTCTGAGGAGGGCTGCAAGACGGCAGGCATTACTGTATGAAGTTGGTCACACCCCGCACTGAGGAACTTGACACCAGTGTGCAGGAGAGATTTTTACTGTTTTTCACTGTATATATCTTCCCATGCCCTTTCTTTGATAATAGCTTGATTATTCGCCCTACCATAGGCGTGTGCACAGGGTGTGCTGGGTGTGCCTCTCCCTCCTTTCCTCTCCCACCAGTTACTGCTGCGGGCCCATAGGAGGATGTTTTAGGATTGAGAACGGGGAAGGGGCTGGTAAATGTGTCATCTACCAGCTCTTCTTTTTCTGAATGAACATAGGTAATGATCGGTGCCAATCACTCACTGTGTTCATTCTTAACCGTGTTTACTATGCTTCAGTTAGTGAATGAACAGGCAACCACTTAGCACGGGGCAGAGAAAGGGACTGGGGAATCTCTGTCCTCAGTCCCTTTCTCTGTCTCAAAAGTGAGACATCAGGGGTCTGTTTAGGCCCCTGATATTTCACCAAAGTCCCCAAACTGGGCCCCTAAAAAAATTGTTAAAAATGTAAAAAAAAAAAATTATAAAAAAAAAAGTAATAAAAGTAAAAAACCTACTTACACCATCAACTACGCTACTTACACCAACCTCTGTTCTACTAACTGACGCCATTTACTGTCCTACTGACACCAACCTCAGTTGCTCAGTTTGAAGCTGTGGAGTTTGGTGTAAGTGGAGCTTTTTTAAGTGGGAGTTATAAACAAGAGTTAGAGTATACAAGTCTTGCTGTCTGTTGGTGTGTGTATTGCTGCTGTCTGCTGGTGTGTGTATTGCTGCTGTCTGTTGGTGTGTGTATTGCTGCTGTCTGTTGGTGTGTGTATTGCTGCTGTCTGTTGGTGTGTGTATTGCTGCTGTCTGTTGGTGTGTGTATTGCTGCTGTCTGTTGGTGTGTGTATTGCTGCTGTCTGTTGGTGTGTGTATTGCTGCTGTCTGTTGGTGTGTGTATTGCTGCTGTCTGTTGGTGTTTGCTGGGTTGCATTTTGGGGACTTTTCCTTTTAGTTTTTATCTTGCCTTTTGCTGTCACTTTTTAAATAGCTTTTCTTTTTTTTTTTTTGTTTCATCAGTCTATCAATTAAGGGTGTGGTTAATTGCTCCCAGGTGACTATTTAACTTGTTGTAGGACTCAGTTGAGCGTGCTCAGTTTGAAGCTGTGGAGCTTGGTGTAAGTGGAGCTTTTTTAAGTGGGAGTTATAAACAAGAGTTAGAGTATACAAGTCTTGCTGTCTGTTGGTGTGTGTATTGCTGCTGTCTGCTGGTGTGTGTATTGCTGCTGTCTGTTGGTGTGTGTATTGCTGCTGTCTGTTGGTGTGTGTATTGCTGCTGTCTGTTGGTGTGTGTATTGCTGCTGTCTGTTGGTGTGTGTATTGCTGCTGTCTGTTGGTGTGTGTATTGCTGCTGTCTGTTGGTGTTTGCTGGGTTGCATTTTGGGGACTTTTCCTTTTAGTTTTTATCTTGCCTTTTGCTGTCACTTTTTAAATAGCTTTTCTTTTTTTTTTTTTTTTTTTTGTTTCATCAGTCTATCAATTAAGGGTGTGGTTAATTGCTCCCAGGTGACTATTTAACTTGTTGTAGGACTCAGTTGAGCGTGCTCAGTTTGAAGCTGTGGAGCTTGGTGTAAGTGGAGCTTTTTTAAGTGGGAGTTATAAACAAGAGTTAGAGTATACAAGTCTTGCTGTCTGTTGGTGTGTGTATTGCTGCTGTCTGCTGGTGTGTGTATTGCTGCTGTCTGTTGGTGTGTGTATTGCTGCTGTCTGTTGGTGTGTGTATTGCTGCTGTCTGTTGGTGTGTGTATTGCTGCTGTCTGTTGGTGTGTGTATTGCTGCTGTCTGTTGGTGTGTGTATTGCTGCTGTCTGTTGGTGTTTGCTGGGTTGCATTTTGGGGACTTTTCCTTTTAGTTTTTATCTTGCCTTTTGCTGTCACTTTTTAAATAGCTTTTCTTTTTTTTTTTTTTTTTTTTTTTTTGTTTCATCAGTCTATCAATTAAGGGTGTGGTTAATTGCTCCCAGGTGACTATTTAACTTGTTGTAGGACTCAGTTGAGCGTGCTCAGTTTGAAGCTGTGGAGCTTGGTGTAAGTGGAGCTTTTTTAAGTGGGAGTTATAAACAAGAGTTAGAGTATACAAGTCTTGCTGTCTGTTGGTGTGTGTATTGCTGCTGTCTGCTGGTGTGTGTATTGCTGCTGTCTGTTGGTGTGTGTATTGCTGCTGTCTGTTGGTGTGTGTATTGCTGCTGTCTGTTGGTGTGTGTATTGCTGCTGTCTGTTGGTGTGTGTATTGCTGCTGTCTGTTGGTGTGTGTATTGCTGCTGTCTGTTGGTGTGTGTATTGCTGCTGTCTGTTGGTGTTTGCTGGGTTGCATTTTGGGGACTTTTCCTTTTAGTTTTTATCTTGCCTTTTGCTGTCACTTTTTAAATAGCTTTTCTTTTTTTTTTTTTTTTTTTTTTTTTTTGTTTCATCAGTCTATCAATTAAGGGTGTGGTTAATTGCTCCCAGGTGACTATTTAACTTGTTGTAGGACTCAGTTGAGCGTGCTCAGTTTGAAGCTGTGGAGCTTGGTGTAAGTGGAGCTTTTTTAAGTGGGAGTTATAAACAAGAGTTAGAGTATACAAGTCTTGCTGTCTGTTGGTGTGTGTATTGCTGCTGTCTGCTGGTGTGTGTATTGCTGCTGTCTGTTGGTGTGTGTATTGCTGCTGTCTGTTGGTGTGTGTATTGCTGCTGTCTGTTGGTGTGTGTATTGCTGCTGTCTGTTGGTGTGTGTATTGCTGCTGTCTGTTGGTGTGTGTATTGCTGCTGTCTGTTGGTGTGTGTATTGCTGCTGTCTGTTGGTGTGTGTATTGCTGCTGTCTGTTGGTGTTTGCTGGGTTGCATTTTGGGGACTTTTCCTTTTAGTTTTTATCTTGCCTTTTGCTGTCACTTTTTAAATAGCTTTTCTTTTTTTTTTTTTTGTTTCATCAGTCTATCAATTAAGGGTGTGGTTAATTGCTCCCAGGTGACTATTTAACTTGTTGTAGGACTCAGTTGAGCGTGCTCAGTTTGAAGCTGTGGAGCTTGGTGTAAGTGGAGCTTTTTTAAGTGGGAGTTATAAACAAGAGTTAGAGTATACAAGTCTTGCTGTCTGTTGGTGTGTGTATTGCTGCTGTCTGCTGGTGTGTGTATTGCTGCTGTCTGTTGGTGTGTGTATTGCTGCTGTCTGTTGGTGTGTGTATTGCTGATGTCTGTTGGTGTGTGTATTGCTGCTGTCTGTTGGTGTGTGTATTGCTGCTGTCTGTTGGTGTGTGTATTGCTGCTGTCTGTTGGTGTGTGTATTGCTGCTGTCTGTTGGTGTGTGTATTGCTGCTGTCTGTTGGTGTTTGCTGGGTTGCATTTTGGGGACTTTTCCTTTTAGTTTTTATCTTGCCTTTTGCTGTCACTTTTTAAATAGCTTTTCTTTTTTTTTTTTTTGTTTCATCAGTCTATCAATTAAGGGTGTGGTTAATTGCTCCCAGGTGACTATTTAACTTGTTGTAGGACTCAGTTGAGCGTGCTCAGTTTGAAGCTGTGGAGCTTGGTGTAAGTGGAGCTTTTTTAAGTGGGAGTTATAAACAAGAGTTTAAAACAGGAGGTTATAACAGGGGTCATAGTACCTGTGTAGTGTGAGTATCTGAGTGTTGTCTGAGTAGTGTGTGTGGATCGTTAGTACTTGTGTATTGTGTACCTGTGTATTGTCTTGAGTATTAGTGCCAGGAAGCTAGTTGTTAGGTAATTTGGACAGGGTAAAATCCCCAAATCCTCACTAAATTTAATAGGTACGATGCCCGGCGGGTGTGGAGAGGCGACTCTTTGTACATCTTGCCGCATGTATGCGTTCCTTGATCATCCGATCAAGGGCGAATACTGCTGTGCAAAATGTAAGCACATTGTTTCCCTGGAAGCCCAGGTTCTGAATCTGGGGAAGCAACTGTCAGCACTGAGAAGTCCCTCCATACTAAAGGTGAGCCAGGAACGTACACGGCAGGTGCCGGCAGGGGCCAGCACAGAGGCGGGTGGAGACAAAGAGGTGCAGGCACTAGCAAAGAGTAGATGGGTGACAGTCAGGAGGGGTAGAGGGGGAAGTGCCAGGGAGGCCGATCCAGGACTGGAGCATCCCAATAAGTACGCTCCATTGAGTGACATTGGTGTAACCAGTCAGGGACCAGCACTGCTGGAGTTGAGGGACTCTCCTAGCTGCCAGGGGAAGAACTCCTCCAGTGAGAGTGGGGGGGCAGCAAAGGGAAAGGAAAGACAGATTCTGGTGGTAGGGGACTCAATTCTTAGAAGGACAGAGAGGGCAATCTGTAACCAAGACCTGAAGCGCCGAACAGTATGTTGTCTACCGGGCGCTCGGGTTCGGCACATCACGGATCTTGTGGACAGATTACTGGCAGGGGCTGGGGAAGACCCGGCTGTCATGGTGCACGTTGGCACCAATGACAAAGTCAGAGGCAGATGGAGTGTCCTAAAGAACGATTTTAGGGACTTAGGAGCTAAATTGAGGAAAAGGACCTCCAAGGTAGTGTTCTCAGGAATACTACCGGTACATCGAGCCACACCAGAGAGGCAGAGGGAGATTAGGGAAGTAAACAAGTGGCTGAAGAGCTGGTGTAGTAAGGAGGGGTTTGGGTTCCTGGAGGACTGGGCCGACTTCTCAGTCGGTAACCGGTACTATAGAAGGGACGGACTGCACCTAAATGAGGAGGGTGCAGATCTGCTGGGAATGAAGATGGCCAAAAAGTTAGAGGGGTTTTTAAACTAGGCGATGGGGGGGAGGGTCCAGAGACAGTGATAGCCAGCGCGGAAGATATTCCAGAGGGTAGTATTGGGGGCATTAGTGGTAGGTTAACCAAAGCACAAAAACACAAGGTGAGTATAGTAGCAAGTCCAAGTTGCAATCTTGAAACACCCAATACGAGGACAATATGCGACCGGTCTAAACTATGTGGCATGTTCACCAATGCCAGGAGCCTGGCGGACAAGATGGGTGAACTAGAGATACTGTTGTACAAGGAGGATTTGGATTTTGTGGGAATTTCAGAGACCTGGTTCAACAGCTCTCATGATTGGCTGGCAAACATTCAAGGGTATACCCTATACCGCAAGGATAGAGAGGGTAAAAAAGGGGGAGGGGTATGCCTATATATCAAGAATAATGTTCAAATGAATGTGAGAGATGACATCACTGAGGGGGCTAGGGAGGAGGTGGAATCTTTATGGGTAGAGCTCCAAAGGGATGAAGCTAAGGGGAAAATAATACTGGGAGTATGCTATAGGCCCCCTAACCTGAGGGAGGAAGTGGAGACGGATCTCCTATCACAAATTGGATTAGCAGCAAGGATGGGAAGTGTTATCATAATGGGGGATTTTAATTATCCAGACATAGACTGGGCGGAGGGAACCGCGCATTCATTTAAGGCTCGCCAGTTCCTTAATGTCTTGCAGGACAATTTTATGGGTCAGATGGTAGACGCACCAACTAGAAATAAAACATTACTAGATCTACTGATTACCAACAATACAGACCTGATAACAGATGTGGAAATACGGGGCAATTTAGGTAACAGCGATCACAGGTCAATTAGTTTCAGTATAAATCACACAAATAGGAGACATGAAGGGAACACAAAGACACTGAATTTCAAAAGAGCCAACTTCCCTAAACTACAAACCTTGCTAAAAGGCATAAATTGGGATAAAATATTAGGAACAAAGAATACAGAGGAGAGATGGGTTTGCTTTAAGAGCATATTAAATAAGGGCATTAGCCAATGTATCCCATTGGGTAATAAATTTAAAAGAGCGAACAAACATCCTGGATGGCTTAACTCCAATGTAAAAATGCATATAAAAGCAAAGGAGAAGGCCTTCAAAAAATACAAGGTTGAGGGATCATCCACAGCATTCAGAATTTATAAAGAATGCAATAAGAAATGTAAGGGTGCAATTAGGATGGCTAAGATAGAACATGAAAGACACATAGCGGAGGAGAGCAAAAAAAATCCCAAGAAATTCTTTAAGTATGTAAACAGTAAAAAAGGGAGGACAGACCATATTGGCCCCATAAAGAATGAGGAAGGACATCTGGTTACAAAGGATGGGGAGATGGCAGAGGTATTGAATTTATTCTTCTCCTCAGTATTCACGAGTGAATCGGGGGGCTTCAGTAACCAAAACTGCAGTGTTTATCCTCATGACACAACACAGGAAGCACCTACATGGTTAACAGAGGACGGAATTAAAATTAGACTTGAGAAACTTAACATTAATAAATCACCGGGACCAGATGGCTTGCATCCGAGGGTACTTAGGGAACTCAGTCAGGTGATTGCCAGACCGTTGTTCCTAATTTTTACAGACAGTCTATTGACTGGAATGGTGCCAGCTGATTGGAGAAAAGCCAATGTAGCACCAATATTTAAAAAGGGCCCAAAAAACATCCCTGGGAATTACAGACCAGTTAGCCTAACATCAATAGTATGTAAACTCTTGGAGGGGATGATAAGGGACTATATACAAGATTTTAGTAATAAGAATGATATCATTAGCAGTAATCAGCATGGATTCATGAAGAATCGTTCTTGCCAAACCAATCTATTAACCTTCTATGAGGAGGTGAGTTGCCATCTAGATAAAGGAAGGCCCGTAGACGTGGTGTATCTGGATTTTGCAA
This sequence comes from Aquarana catesbeiana, assembly GCF_042186555.1. Lineage (NCBI taxonomy): Eukaryota > Metazoa > Chordata > Amphibia > Anura > Ranidae > Aquarana > Aquarana catesbeiana. Next base: position 35,257,832 of record NC_133331.1, read on the forward strand.
AAGCATTTGACACAGTTCCCCATAAACGTTTACTGTACAAAATAAGGTGCGTTGGCATGGACCATAGGGTGAGTACATGGATTGAAAACTGGCTACAAGGGCGTGTTCAGAGGGTGGTGATAAATGGGGAGTACTCAGAATGGTCAGGGGTGGGTAGTGGGGTCCCCCAGGGTTCTGTGCTGGGACCAATCCTATTTAATTTGTTCATAAATGACCTGGAGGATGGGATAAACAGTTCCATCTCTGTATTTGCAGACGATACTAAGCTAAGCAGGGCAATAACTTCTCCGCAGGATGTGGAAATCTTGCAAAAAGACCTGAACAAATTAATGGGGTGGGCGACTACATGGCAAATGAGGTTCAATGTAGAAAAATGTAAAATAATGCATTTGGGTGTCAAAAATATGAATGCAATCTATACACTGGGGGGAGAACCTCTGGGGGAATCTAGGATGGAAAAGGACTTGGGGGTCCTAGTGGATGATAGGCTCAGCAACGGCATGCAATGCCAAGCTGCTGCTAATAAAGCAAACAGAATATTGGCATGCATTAAAAGGGGGATCAACTGCAGAGATAAAACGATAATTCTCCCGCTCTACAAGACTCTGGACCTGGAGTATGCTGTCCAGTTCTGGGCACCAGTCCTCAGGAGGGACGTACTGGAAATGGAGCGAGTACAAAGAAGGGCAACAAAGCTAATAAAGGGTCTGGAGGATCTTAGTTATGAGGAAAGGTTGCGAGCACTGAACTTATTCTCTCTGGAGAAGAGACGCTTGAGAGGGGATATGATTTCAATTTACAAATACTGTACTGGTGACCCCACAATAGGGATAAAACTTTTTTGCAGAAGAGAGTTTAATAAGACTCGTGGCCACTCATTGCAATTAGAGGAAAAGAGGTTTAACCTTAAACTACGTAGAGGGTTCTTTACTGTAAGAGCGGCAAGGATGTGGAATTCCCTTCCACAGGCGGTGGTCTCAGCGGGGAGCATTGATAGCTTCAAGAAACTATTAGATAATCACCTGAATGACCGCAATATACAGGGATATGTAATGTAATACTGACACATAATCACACACATAGGTTGGACTTGATGGACTTGTGTCTTTTTTCAACCTCACCTACTATGTAACTATGTAACCTCTACCCTACCAACATTTTTACATTTTAAAATGTTTGTTCACATTTATTTATCAGGGTATACCCATGCATGTGTGTTTAAGCTTTGGGGTGCACACCCTAATGCAATAGACTGCACACACCTATGAGCCCTACAAATGTCCAGAATTAAATCACAAAATTTGCCTTCCCATAGACTTAAATCAGGTTCTACCAGAACTGAATAACATGGTTCACCCTCCCATAGACTTTAGTGGGATTCACTGCAAAGTTCAGGTTAAGTGAATTTTGAGCAGGATTCATGTAACGGCTCAAGTATCAACCCCAAGCCAGTTTTACCATTACTGCTTTCTAGCAGCTCTTCTTTCTATGGGAACAAAAGAAAAGTGCTGGGCTTTCTAAGTATGTGGCATGCAAGTACCCTGTAAAATATTATACAGTGGAACCTTGGATTATGAGCATAATCCGTTTCAGGAGAATGCTTGTAATCCAAAGCACTCACATATCAAAGCGAGTTTCCCCATAGAAGTCCATAGAAATGAAGATAATTCGTTCTGCATTGACTTCTATTGCATGCAATACTGCAGGTGGCCAGAGGTGGGGGGCCATCCGAGAGCCTCGAAAATACTCGGGGACAGCTCGGCTGCACTCGGAAAGCCTCGGAAAGGCTCGCAAACACTTGGGAATGGAGTATTTCCGAGTATTTCCGTGTGGTTCTGAGTATTTCCGAACGGCTCTGAACAATTCCAAGTGTCCTGGAGCCCCCGCACCTCTGGCCAAATGCGGTACTGCACACCCCATTAGCTTGAATTCTGCTTGTTTTGCGAGACAACACTCACAAACCGAATCAGAAATTTTAAAAAAAGTTGCTCATCTTTCAAAACACTCGTTAAACGCGTTACTCGTAAACCAAGGTTCCACTGTAAAATAAAGATTAGGTATAAGAGAATGGAAGGCTACTGAGTCACTGCTGGGAGAAGGGGACCAGTTGAGCTGAGCTGCTGGGAAAATTGACTTGGAGGACTTCAGTGCTTCTGCTAGAAACTTAGAGGATGATTTGCTTCACAGTGCCTACAGCTACAGCAGGCGGTCATGGCATGTTTTAAAGATGATGTGCCCCTTGTTATTATTATGTAAAAACTTTGTGTCCATCTCTGACCACAGGGTACTGTAACTACAGCTAAGATTTTTTTTTCTTCTAGCTGTGATGAATCAGAATAGAAGGCCCTTTTCCTTTTCTAACTGAAGTGTTTTGTAATGTCAGAGTTAAGATTGAACGTTGCATTTTCCTTCTGCGCTTCTCATGTGTGAAAATGTCATCTTTTATTTTTGCTTGTCCTTTAAAGTATTATTTCTCAACTCTCCACTTGAAAGAAGGTTTCAGAAAAAGACAAGATAAATTGTAAGAAAAAGTATTGTACTGTCCATTTTCACTGTCCTTATTGCTAAAACACAATAGTCTTATTCCGCGTACACACGATCGGAATTTCGGCCCGCAAAAGACCGATGAGAGTTTTTCATCGGAAAATGCGACCGTGTGTATTCTCCATCGGTCTTTTGCTGGCAGAATTCCAACCAGCAAAAGACTGAGAGCATGCTCTCAATTTTTCGGTCGGGAAAAGTTCCAACCCAAAAATGCGATCATCTGTGGCAATTCCGACACGCAAAATTCCTACGCATGCTCGGAAACAATTCGACACATGCTCGGAAGCATTGAACTTCATTTTCTCGGCTCGTCATAGTGTTGTACGTCACCGCGTTCTTGACGGTCGTAATTTCAGCTAACTTTTGCGTGACTGTGTGTATGCAAGGCAAACTTGAGCAGAATCCCGTCGGAAAAGCCATGATATCTTTTTCCGACGAGAAAAACGATCGTGTGTACGCGGCATTACTCACCTTTTCCTCATGGATATTCCTCCATAACCTAATACTCTTGCACAGGCCTAGTTAGCATTTACGTACAATGCTGTATGTCTGACCTTCAGCTTTATAGCTCTAATTTATTCCTGGGCTCTCCGTGTGCCATTTTCTATCAATATAACAATAATAACTTTATCAGTATCAGAAAAGTAGCTGAGCGTGAGCAATCATTCCCTCCATCAGCATCTATGTCCCATCAATATCATTGCAAGTCACAAAAAAATAAATTTGCCAGGATGTAGTGCAAAATCAATACCTAATTTCATCCTTAGTATAACTTTTTAAATTATGTCTGCGGAGCAAATGGAGCCAATGACAAATTGGCTTATGGGTGCCCTATAAAGGATTCCCCTTTGTTAAGGAAAAAAATACAGTTCTAATTAGGTGAGAGAAGTCGGTGCTAAACATTTGTTCTATATATCACTTGTGATTCAATGAGTTATGTCTTTATTATCCCCAAAAGGTATTCTCACCGCAGTATTATAGTCTGTGCACAAGCTATAAAATTTACTTGTTTGACTGCAGCTTCTGGATAATGAAAATGTAATACTCTGTATTATTTAAAGAAAAAAAGATAAACAAAACAAAAAAAAAGAAAAAAAAAAGAAAAAGCATGTTGCTCTATTTTTCTATTTCCTGAGAAGAAAAGGGAAAAGTATAGTGCATTTTGAGTGAACACAAACTTATGCCTTGTACACACGATCGGATTGTTGGCCAACAAATCCGTGGAATTTTGTCCGAAGGGCGTTGGCCCAAACTTGTCTTGCATACACACGCCCACACAATTGTTGGCCAACAATTACAAACGTAGTGATGTACTAAACGTACTACGGGGTTTTTCAGCTCTTTAGCGCCACCCTTTGGGCTCCTTCTGCTAATTTTGTGTTAGTAGAAGTTTGGTGAGTGTTGATTTGCACTTTTCTTTTTGCGTTTTTCATTTAGCGCTTTTCATTTCATGCTTTTCAGTTCGTTCCTGAACGGCCGTTTGTCAACCAGACATGTTGTGGAATTGGAGGAGATAACGTGTTATTTATTATTGGTCTTGGAGTTATTGCTTTGACATTATTGTTTTGGTTGAGTAATAATTTGATTTGGTATATTTTCTATATTTTTGGATGCATAGAATGCACTTTTTGGTTAAGTTCTATTGGCAGATAGCATGTCTAATTTTATTTGTTTTATTTTGTTAATGCACAATAAAAAAATTGTGTAGAATAATACTTGGCTATGTGTTTTACTTCAAATGACAGTTTGGGAGTAGGCAGTTACATTTTAAAAATACAATGTGAAATTAACAAGGGACACCAACATAGTTGTATCTTTGATCTTAAAAACTACGGGATAATGGTGCTGTGGTAACTTGCCCAAATAAAAAAAAAAAAAGCATAATAATATTATTCTTGATATCACTAGAAAAAAAAAAAAGTCTTTGAAAATTAGTTTGCAATAACTCCATCAGTATCACCAGCAAAGCAGCTTCATTATTATCCCATTAAAGAAGAAGAGAATTGTGCGCTGCATTTCGAGATTTCATAATTTGCCGCGTCACGAATGTTAATTCTCCATTACGAATACTAGTTTACAAGACCGACCGCTTCTGCTTCCGAGCATGCGTGTTTGTACTTTGGACTTTTGTCCGACGGACTTGTGTACACACAAACGGAAAGTCCGACAACACACATTTGTTCGTGGAAAATTTGAGAACATGCTAGCCAACATTTGTCCGATGGAGCATACACACGGTCGGACTTACCGCCAACAGCCTGACATTGAACATTTCCCCTCAGAAAGTCAGATCGTGTGTACGGGGCTTTGGAGTTAGTACAGTGGTTACATTCTATTACATTGTTATCCCCTTCACACTGACCGTACGCAAATTTGTGTTCATGGCTTGAAGGGGTTATACCGGGATGATGCCTGGAGTTGCAGGTATCACCTCGGTACCGTTTTCTAGAGCGGGCGGTTGGCTCCTTATTGATAACAACCGATGAGGCTTAAAGCCTCTTGGCTGTTATCCTAAAGGAGTGGGAGGGGACGTCCCCCCTCCTGCCGCCTTCCGCCGCTCTTCCTGGGCCTGCCGTCCCACCTGGAGATCGAGCCACCAGCTGGCGCGTCCGATTCGGCTCTGATCGGATCTCCGATGTAAAATCCCGGACGCGACATCACTACATCACTTCCGGTTTACTCGGCTGCGAATAGCACCGATTTTATAAAAAATTACAGTATTCAGAAATGCAGATTTTGCCGATCTGAATACTTTTAAGTGCAAAGGATGGATTTGGGGTCCTTTAGACCTCTGCTCCCTCCATAAAGAGTACCTGTCACCACCTATTACTGTCACAAGAGATGTTTACATTCCTTGTGACAGCAATAAAAGTGATCAGATTATTTTTTTTAACCACTTCAGCCCCGGAAGATTTTACCCCCTTCCTAACCAGAGCATTTTTTACGGCACTGCGTCGCTTTAGCTGACAATTGCGCGGTCGTGTGACGCTGTACCCAAACAAAATTGACGTCTTTTTTTCCCACAAATAGAGCTTTCTTTTGGTGGTATTTGATCACCTTTGCGGTTTTTATTTTTTGCGCTGTAAACAAAAAAAAAGAGCGACAATTTTGGAAAAAAAAAACAATATTTTGTTATATTTTACAATATTTTTTACTTTTTGCTATAATAAATATCCCCAAAAAATATATAAAAAAACAAGTTTCTTTCTCAGTTTAGGTCGATATGTATTCTTCTACATATTTTTGGTAAAAAAAACGCAAAATCGTATAATGATTAGTTTGCGCAAAAGTTATAGCGTCTACAAAATAGGGGCTAGATTTATGGCATTTTTATTATTAATTTTTTTTTTTAGTAGTAATGGCGGCGATCTGCGCGCATCCGATAGGCGGCAAATTCAAAGGGACTTACAGGTACGCCCATTTGCCTGCCTGTGCCATTCTGCGGTTAAAAGGGACAATGTAAAAAAAATTTTAAATTTCAAAGCGCCCCCGTCCCAACGTGCTTGCGCAAGAAAGAAAACACATACATAAGTCGTGCCCAAAAATATACATGGTGTTAAAATTACACATGTGATCATAAGAGTGAGAGCAATAATTCTAGCAAAAGATCTCCTCTGTATCTCTAACATGGTAACCGTTACATTTTTTTAAAGCGTCGCCTATGGAGATTTTTTAGGTACCGTTTTTTGTCGCCATTCCATGAGTGTGCGCAATTTCAAAGCATGAAATGTTGGGTATCTATTTACTCGATGTAACATCATCTTTCACATTATACAAAAAAAATAGGGCTCACTTTACTGTTTTGTTTTTTTTTAGTTCATGAAAGTGTCTTTTCCTAAAAAAATGTGTTTGAAAGACCGCTGCGCAAATAACGTGTGACATAAAATATTGCAACAATCACCATTTTATTCTCTAGGGTCTCTGCAAAAAAATATTTATAATGTTTGGGGGTTCTAAGTAATTTTCTAGCAACAAAATATTGATTTTAACTTGTAAGCAACAAATGTCAGAAGTAGGCTTAGGTTTGAATAGGTTATTATAGTGGTTGCATTGGGTTTATTTACTAAAGCTGGAGAGTGCAAAATCAGTCTCACTTCTGCAGAGAAACCAATCCATTTCTAACTGCATAAAGGAAAACAATTATTGGCGCTCTGGAACCTGGATGGAACGGGCATTGGACAGGGCTTAGCCAAAGGAAGCAGTCTGTGTAGGTCAGTCTTTTTAGAGCCAGCAGCCATCAAGCACCAGACCTCACATCTCCAGAGACATTCACTGTCATTGGTGGACTGTATCACCTAAAGCAATGTTTCTCAACACCGGTCCTCAAGACGCTCCAAAACAGGTCATGTTTTCAGGATTTCCCTCAGATGAAATAGCCGTGGTAATTACTAAGGCAGTGAAATTGATCAGATCACCTGTGCAAAATAATGGAGAGCCTGAAAACATGATCTGTTGGGGAGCCTCGAGGACTGGAGTTGAGAAACATTGGTTTAGGTGATACAGTCCACCAATGACAGCGAATGTATCTGGAGATGTGAGGTCTGGTGCTTGATGGCTGCTGGCTCTAAAAAGAGCTAGAAGAGACTCTGCAAGAACATGAAAAGTCGGAAAGTCCGACTGTGTGTACGCTCCATCGAACACTTGCTGTTGAACTTTCCGCCAACAAATGTTTGATAGCAGGTTCTCAAATTTTCCGCCAATGCTCAGAATCAAACAGAAGGAGTCGCACTGGCTATTGAACTTCCTTTATCTCGGCTCATCATACGTCTTGTACGTCACCGCGTTTTCACGTTGTTGGCCAACATTTGTGTGACCGTGTGTATGCTGGAGCCAACAACCTTCGAACAAAAATCAACGGTTTTGTTGGCGTAAAGTCCAATCGTGTGTATGGGGTATTACAGTGTTGCAGGTACACCAACACATGTGGCAAAGTAACAGTTCATCCGCTCGATAGGGGGACGTGCTGCGGTGTGGGTGTGGGCAGCCATTGGTTTTGGTGGCGCCGGTGACTCCCAGCATTCCTGGACACTCAGATACACACAGAGCTGGCCACTGACGTCACATTTGGGGTCACATGTTGTGAGCGCCTGATGAAGGAGCAAGCATACTCCAAACGCGCCCACCGCCTGCTCCACCCCTGACCCGGGTGTGACATCAGCAGCCAGCTCTGTGTGTCCAAGTGTCCAGGAAGCGTTTGGAAGCCACCGGCGCCGCCGAAACCAACATCTGCCCACACCCACGCGGCAGCATGTCCCCCCATCGAGCGGATGAACTGTTACTTTGCCAGATGCACTGATGTACCTGCAACACTGTGAGTTGCTTCATTTATACTTGCAATAAACGTTTTATCACCGCTGCACTTAGATGGCACTGCTCTCTTCTTCTGCAATCAGCTTCTAACCTCAGCTTGTCCAATTAATCTTTGGCAATACAACTTGAAAGCTGGTTGATTTCTATGCAGAAGAGAGACTGATTTTGCACTCTCCAGCTTTTGTAAATAAACCCCATTGCATCACATTGTTATTATAGTGGTTGCATTAAAGCCTTATGCCCCATACACACTATTAGATTTTCTGCAGATTTTTGTCTTTAGATTTACCAAAACCATGTAGTGCAAGGGCCCGCCTGATTGCATACAGATTGAAACTCTTAAGGTTTGACCTCATATTATATGGTTTTGGTAAATCTGAAGACAAAAATCTAATAGTGTGTATGGGGTCTAAGTTTGGCTAAAACTAAACACAGAGCATTCAGCACAAGGGACATAACTTACAGTTAGAATTATCTGTACCTTGTGTTGATTCTTCTGCTTTCAGTAGAAATTTTCCCCTGTGCTACCCCACCGCCCCCCATAATCTTCCGGTACAATGGGGGTTAATACAGCTACGAGGCTGTCATAAACTATCATAATGAGAGCTCGGCTATGCCCACCCTCTCCTGCCCGATCCACCACAGCTTCTATGAATGACACAGGATCTCTGAATGGGGGACAAGGAATAGCTGTAGTACGGCTTCTATGAATGGCAAATCGGGCAGGAAAGGACAGGCATAGTTGAGCTCCTGACAGCCATTTAGTTGTATTAACCCCCCATTGCACCAGAAGATTGCGGTGGCAGGAGCGAGGCTAGATTTCTACTGTTAGCAGAAGAATCAACATAAGGAATACATCAGTTAGTGGGCTAACTCTGTATGGAAACCGATCAGTTTTCCTTTTTTTTTTGTCAAAGCTTAACCACTTTAATACAGGGCATTTTCACTCCCTTCCTGCCCAGGCCAATTTTCGAGTTTTCGGGTTTTCAGCGCTGTCGCATTTGGAATGACAATTGCGCGGTCATGCAGCACTGTACCCAAATTACATTTTTGTCATTTTTTCCCACAAATAGAGCTTTCTTTTGGTGGTATTTGATCGCCTCTGCGGTTTTTATTTCTTGCGCTATAAACAAAAGAAGAGTGACAAGTTTGAAAAAAACACAATGGGGGTTATTTACTAAAGGAAAATCCACTTTGCACTGAAAGTGCACTTGGAAGTGCAGTCGTTTTAGATCTGAGGGGGACATGCAAGGAAAATAAAAAATAGCATTTTAGCTTGCACATGACTGGATGATAAAATCAGCAGAGCTTCCCCTCATTTCAGATCTACCCCTCAGATTTAGAGCGGCTGCACTTCCAAGTGCACTTTCAGTGCAAAGTGGATTTGCCTTTCGTAAATAACCCCCACTATTTTTTACTTTTTGCTATAATAAATATCCCAATTTAACCACTTGTCATTTGGCCATAGCGCGCACCTGAATTCCCGGGAGGCTGCCATATGACGGCCTCCCCTGTACACGCGCCCTGCGCGCGCCCTGCAGGGCATGAGCCAAGCGCGCTGTGATTACCAAGTCACTGAGACTTGGGTGATCACCGATCCAAGTAAGGGGCCGGTCCCGGCCCCTTACCCTGTGATCAGCTGTCAGCCAATGACAGCTGATCACATGATGTAAACAAAAGATCGGTAATCGTCTTTTTTTTCTACTCACGCTGATAGTGTGAGTAGAAAAAAAAGCCGATCACCGGCTCAGATGCAAGGGACATCGGTCCCGAAGTGGAAGAGGCACATCTGCCTCATCTGTGCCACCTAACAGTGCCACCTAACAGTGCCCACAGTGCCACCTAACAGTGCCCACAAGTGCCACCTATCAATGCCCGCAAGTGCCAGCTATCAATGCCCACCAGTAGTGCCAATCAGTGCCACCTAGCAGTGCTGCCTATCAGTGTAACTGATCAGTGCCCATTATTGCCACCCAAAAGTGCCCATCACTGCTACCCATCAGTGCCCATCACTGCCGCCTATCAGTGCCCATCAGTGCTGCCTCATCAGCATACATCAATGAAGGAGAAAAATTACCTGTTTTAAATTTTTTATAACAAAATATAAAAAAATATATATATATTTTTTTTTTAATTCAGTCTTTTTACATTTTTTTAACAAAAAATAAAAACCACAGAGGTGATCAAATACCACCAAAAGAAAGCTCTATTTGTGGGTAAAAAAATTATAAAAATTTCATTTGGGTACAGTGTTGTATGACTGAGCAATTGTCATTCAAAGTGCGTCAGCGCTGAAAGCTGAAAATTGGTCTGGATAGGAGGGGGGTTTAAGTGCCCAGTAAGCAAGTGGTTAAAAAAAAAGTGCTCAGTTTAGGCTGATACATATTCTTCTACATATTTTTGGTAAAAAAATTGCAATAAGCGTATATTGATCGGTTTGCGCAAAAGTTATAGTGTCTACAAATAGGGGATAGATTTATGGCATTTTTATTATTTATTTATTTTTTACTAGTAATGGCAGCGATCTGCGATTTTTATCATGACTGTGACATTGCGGCGGACACATCGGACAATTTTGACACTATTTTGAGACCATTGCCATTTATACAGCGATCAGTGCTATAAAAATGCACTGATTACTGTATAAATGTCACTGGCAGGGAAGAGGTTAACACTAGGGGGGCGATCAAGGGGTTAACTGTGTTACCTAGGGAGTGATTCTAACTGTGGGGGGAGGGGACTCACAAAGGGAGGAGACCGATCAGTGTTTCTCTGTACTGGGAACACACGATCAGTCTCCTCTCCCCTGACAGGACGTGGATCTGTGTGTTTACACGCGCGCCCCCTAGACGGCCGGGAAGCCCAGGACGTCATATGACGCCCACCCAGGATGGGAGATCCCTCCTGCGGATGTCATTAGACAATAGCCCTGGATGTGAAGTGGTAATTGAACAAGCTGGCGTTAGAAGATGATTGACCACCATGCACAGCTGCACCAGATTTTGCACTCTCCTGTTTTAGTAAATTAACCCCATTGCATCCTTGCAGGAGAGGAAAATGTATACAAACCAAAGTGGGTAAAAAAAAAAATAAAGAATAAAAAAGAAAAAGTAAAGAAAAAAAAACAACACTGAGGTTTGTCAGGGTTAGTGTTAGGGTCAAGGTCGGGTTTAAAGGTCAAGGCTGGGGTCAAAAGTTATGGTCAGCATTTTTTGAATAGAAAAAAAAAATATGAAAACAGTTTCAGTGTGTTTTAGGCAGGATAAAAAAAATGCATTCATATGATCAATGCTGCTAAACTTTGCACACTGAGGCTCGCCTAATACCCCGACCATACCTGAATGGCTTAAACACAGCAAAATAGCAGAGATGGAAGAACTGATCTATATAGCACATGATACCCCTACCAAATCCTCATGCATATGGGCATGCTGGACCCATTTCCAAACCACAGACAGATACAAAAGGGTCTAGACCCCGCCAACTCCCCAAATTGAACACAGACTCACTCCCCATAATGAACACAGACTCACTCACTGCAAGCTATTGATCCTACAAAGGTAGACATCTTTATTCCCCACATTGAGCACTTCTTTGTGCTTGGTCATGTTTACTATGTTTCCTATATTCACGCTTTTTCACGTTTCACCTTTTCTGACATCCTTTTCACATATCTGCAGTATTGCACACATCTCTCCCTGGACTTATTCGTCCTACCATCGCAACAGGTTGGTTTATACATGCATTCATGCATTCTATCATATACTTTATTACTATTTTGCTAATTTAGAAATGTTTGATTATATACATATTACATTATATTATAGTTGACACCTGAACGGATTATTTACGATCTGCAAGGTCACTCATTTCTACCCTTGCCATGTCCGCCTTCCCATTGTTCCTTGGTCAGGGTTTTTTGGTTGGCACCGCTTCCTCAGCTCCCTTCCCAAGCATATATTGCTGCCATCCTCGGTGAACATAGCCACAGGCACCTAGGCTTTGCCGATTGGTGAGTATGGGGTCTTTCCTTTTTTTGTGAGGCCCCTCTTACCATTTTTCCATCATTTATTCATAGTTACATAGTTAATGAGGTTGAATAAAGATACCAGTCCATCCAGTTCAGCCTGAGTGAGTGTCTACAATTGTCCCTATCCCTGTACATTGTGTCTCATTAAGATGCTCATGTATTATATTATTATTTATTTAATGTACCCATATAGCGCCGTCAATTATACACAGCGCTCCACACATATATTGCACACTCACATTGGTCCCTACCCTCAAGGAGCCCACAACTCACATTGGGGGTCAATTTTGGACAGAAGTCAATTAACCTACCAGCATGTCTTTGGAGTGTGGGAGGAAACCGGAGGACCCGGAGGAAACCCACACAGGCACAAGGAGAACATGCAAACTCCAGGCAGGTAATGTCGTGGTTGGGATTAGAACCAACGACCCTTCTTACTGCTAGATGAGAGTGCTACCCACTACACCACTGTGCCGCCCTATAAATTCATGTGCTACATTACTTTTTCGATTATTCATTTCCAGATATATCCAACATGCATCCACCCCTGAAGAGCGAGTCACATCTCGTGAAACGCGTCGGGTTTTATAGATGTATACTCATGTACTTCAAATGCAATACAATCTTTAACTATGTGCAACATTGTATCAGCTCTGCCTTTGTTTATGTTACTTTTTCATGTGTGACTATTTCTGCAATAAATATTTTACTGTATTTTCATTTGTCAATTTAATCAGCCAATTGTGCACACCTCATATAAAGTCCCAAGGACGATATCCATGTTTGTATTGTACTATCAGGGATGGAGGTGTGTCACTGGTGACCCCAGACCTTTCTTTTATTTATACTATCCTAAAGTCAGGTCATGTGCTATTATGAGAGACGCAGCATTAGTATTGCATAGATTTCTGGTTACAGATTAGTAACAAGAGGTTAATCTCTATTTGATGAGTAATGTTCATTAATTGGTTGGAATTAGATTGTATTACAATTTGACATGATTTGATTTCTGCTATAGGGCTCAACATTATAAAATGCTTTTTTTCTTCTAAATGATGATTCCAGAGGCAAAAGGCAGACACAGTTACTTAGAATATGCCATAATATTGTGTAATAAATTACATACTGTAAGAGCAATGCATAAATTTGCAAGTCTTTTTTTCGGTGCATGAGAATTTAGTCAAATTTATATATATATATATATATATATATATATATATATATATATATATATATATATATATATATATATATATTCCGTAAGTTATGTACAAGACTAGAGTCAAGTAATGGACCTGAATTTTAACAGTTTTAAATGTGCATTGGATAGAATGTAATGTAAACAGCACATTAAATCGCAGTGCAGATTATTAAAATGCATGCAAGTATGGGGCTTTATGTCCCATTACAATTAATAAACTGCTCAAAATACTATTCCAACTCTTTGAAAATGGTTTTGCTCACTAAAGTAATACAATTCCCAGGCGTTGCATTAGATTGAAACTGGGTATTCTTAACAAATACATTTGTTAGGCACAGCAAAATTGTGCTGGCGCTGAAGCTTTATGGTCATTGTTATTTTCCATCACTGGCATTTAAATTTACATATGGGAAAAAAAAGTAAGCCTTTTTGTTTTCTCCTCAAAGAATTAAAATAATGAATATTTATATTTGTTATTTTCCTATACTGAGCTGCCACTTTTAAGGACTCATGGTATGTAAATTTTACAGAATTAGCCATCTTGTGTTCTGAATTTTTATAATACTATTGTGGAATCTTAAAAAAAAACAAGTCATTTTATGATCATAGTTCTAATGCCACCTCAGTTCTAGCTAACCAAAATCCATAACTGAATAAATGTCCCACTAAGATAAGGTTCTTATCTTCATTTCAATCATTTTTATTGATGTTTAAGCAAAACAAACCAAATAAACCAACAAGTTTACACCTACAAAGTGTATAAGAATATTGGGTTATGATTTCAATATTATACTGAGGTGCTTGTAAAGGATACATACGTACATATGTGGATTATAATGAGTACAGTAAACATTGTGAACTCGGGTGGGAGCGGGAGGGGGAGGAATGGGGATTGGTTAGGGAGGGTAGGGGTAGGGAAGGAACAGTCATTACAACTTAATTGGTGAGCAGGTAACAATTCAAGTACCAATTACCATAATTATTTTGCTTTAGGATATGTTATCATACTAAAACCGTACCTTTAGGATTTTGGAACCATACAGCCCACGTTTTAGTAAATTTGAGGAGGGAAGAGGACCTTAGAGTGAACCACCTTTCCAGCTCACATTGGTAGTTGAGATCCAAGATAATATTGGAGAGTGAATGGACTTTATCAGATTTCCAGAGTCTAGTAATATGGATTTTTGCTGCATATAGTAAGTGTATAATAATTATTCTGGAGTTGGTAGTGAATTGTTCTACGCTCAGGTGAAGTAATGCTAATTTGGGATCTGGTCGGATTATTTTACCCGAGATTAATGTGAAGATTTTATTCCAGAAAGATTTAATTGTATTACATGACCATAGGACATGAATTAAGGAGCCTGTTTCACCATAGGATCTCCAGCAGTGAGGGGAGTGAGTAGGGTATTTTTTAGAAAGTTTAGTAGAGGTTAGATACCATTGGTGGATAATTTTCAAGTATGCTTCCCAGTGATTGGTGCAGTGGGATGCTTTAAATGATGATATAAAGGCTTTTTGCCAAGTTGGTTCTGGGATGGTCTGTTCTAGGGTTATTTCCCATTTAGACAGGGAGGGGGGTTTGATCAGAAGTGTTTTATGGGAAAAGTGGGAATAGAACTGGGATATCCCTTTCCCTGGGTATTTGCATGGAAGAATTGGTAGAGTAGTAACGGAAGATTGGTCTCAGGAGAGATTTTATGGTGTTGTAAACAGTGATGTATTCTTAGCTATGTAACGTAGTCAGAGGGGAGAAGGTTAAACTTGGCTTGGAGGTAAGGAAAAGATGCTAGTTTATTGTTTATATTGAGGTCTTGTATGAGTCATATTCCTTTGTTTTTCCATGAGATTATATTGAAGCCTTGTGTCATACCATGTAATATGTGAATGTTAAGTGGTAACAGTCTGTGTTTTGGAGTTTTATAAGAAAGGAGGTTGGACCAGACTTCAAGAGATGCCTTAATACACGGGTGATGAGTGTTGGGGAGATTGATGTTTAAGATCTGATAAGTAGGGTGTCTTGAGGTGATAGAGGTTTAAATAGTAAAGGTTCTATCGTGGACCAAATTTTTTCTTTAGTGGGGTGCCGCCAAAGGTAACATCGCTCTAGAAGGGTAGCTTGGTGGTAATAGCGTATATGGGGGAGACTTGCACCTCCACTAGCTGAAGGGCGTAGTAGTAAATGGGTAGCACATCTGGGTCTTTTGGACTCCCATATATTTGGTGGAATGTTTTTTGAATGTTATGAAGAAATTTGGAAGATAAAGGAATAGGGCAGTGGTTCTCAACTCCAGTCCTCGGGACCCACCAACAGGCCAGATTTTAAGTATTACCTTGGGGAGTTGCAGACTAGAATACTGCAATCACTGAGCAGCAAATGATATCACCTGTGATGTATTTCAGCTATCTTGCAAACCTGGCCTGTTGGTGGGTCCTGAGGACTGGAGTTGAGAACCACTGGAATAGGGTGAGTTCTAAATAGATAAAGCTGTTTGGATAAAATGAACATTTTCAGAACTGCAATCCAGCCTAGTTTAGATAAACCAGATGATCTATAGGATAATAGGTCTTTGGGCAATGATTGTAGGAGAGGTTCGTAGTTGTGTTCAAAATGTTGGGTAGTGGTAGGGTTTAGGTTGATTCCTAGGTATGGTATTGAGTGATCAGTAGGTACGGTATTGAGTCTGTAGAGGTGTATTGAGGTTTAAAATCTGCGATTTGGTTACATTTAGTTTATAGTAGGACACTTCAGCATATTGGGTTAAGGTTGATCGAATGATGGGGGGAGATTGGGTGAGGTTGGAGACCATTAAGATGATGTCATCTGTGAACAAACTATTTTTATGTTCAGGGTCCCCAAAGGGGATGCCTGAGATTAAGGGATTTTCTGAAATTTTTGTAGCTAGTGGTTCTATAAGGAGCGCAAAGATGATGGGGGAAAGCGGGCATCCTTGTCTCGTACCGTTGGTGATGTCGAAAGGTTTTGATAATGTACCATCCGATAGTACTCTTGCAGAGGGGGAGGAATAAAGGGAAAGAATGGCTTCTTGTAGCCAATGTGTAATACCATATTTTTGTAAGACTGCTTGTAGAAACCCCCAGTGCACACGATCAAACGCCTTCTCTGCATCTAGTGATAGAATTCAGATACTATCCACCACTCTATTTATTTTGTTACCATGAGCTTCATATAAAGTCCCACCCATTTTGTTGCATCTTTGCTGCTTTTTCTGCTGCATTTTTGCTCCTCTTCCTCATAGTGATAGAAGCAGAGAAAGCGTTTTTTTGGATTCTAGCTTGTGTATGAGGGATATCAATCTCCTAGTGGCATCGGGCGCTTGGCAGACAGGTATAAATCCTACTTGGTCGGGGTGCATCAGGGATGGGGGAAATGGCATTAACCTTTAAGCAAGCACTTTCGCGTAGAGTTTTATAACCGTGTTTATAAGAGATATGGGTCTGTACATTCTGTACATGTTCTGGATCTTTACCTGGTTTAGGTATAGTTGTTATGACATATTGTAACATCTTTTTAGGTAAGGAGCCTGGAGGTTGCGACAACATTGAAGAGGTCTGCTAGGTGGGGGGGCAAAGTGCTTGTAGTACTCATTGATATAACAATCACCTCCTGGGGCTTTATTGGAGGGAAGAGCTTTAATTAATTTTTCTACTTCTGCTGGTGAGAATGAGTCGGATAGAATTTGGATTTGGGATGGGGATAAGGTGGGAAGTTGTATAGAATCTAGGAAGTCCTGTATTGAGGCAGGAGTGGGTTGGTGAGTAGATATGTCATCTTTGAGATCATAGAGGGACTGATAGTAGTTGCTAAATGCATTAGCGATATCTAAAGGGTTGTAAGAGTTGGTGAAAGGATGATAAACACGGGCTATTTTGGTTTTATGGCACTGTTTTATAGATTTAGCTAGAAGGGATCCTGTCTTGTTCCCTAGGGAGCAGTAATATGCTTTAGTTGTTTTCAGGTGACTAGCATATTTGAATGATAGTAGGGAACGGAATTTATTTCTATCACTAAGTAGGGATGAGGAGAGGGATTGGAGGGAGAATGTTTATTTTTATCTTCTTTGATTTTGATGGACTCTATCACCTCCTCAAACTGTCACAACCTCTGTCTCTTAACAGAAGCTTGCAATTTAATAAAGATACCTCTCATGTAGGCTTTATATGTGGTCCATAGAGTTGGGATCGATAGGTCAGTGGTGGAATTTGTCTCAAAGAAGAGAGAGTGGGCTTCAATTGTTTTGCGATGTTTAGGGTCTGTCAGGAGGTGTGGATCTAGTCTCCACAGGCGAGGAAGAGAAATGTTTGTGCAAGTACCTATCTCAATACTCTTGGGGACATGGTCTAACCATGTTATTGATCCAATAGATGAGATTGTAATTTGTTGGAGAGTCCACTTGTCCGTGAGGAAGAAATCGATTCTGGAGTAGGAAAAGTGTGAGGGGGGAAGTAAGAGTAGTCTTTTTCGGCTCCATGTTGGCATCTCCAAATGTCGTACAGGTCTTTGGAGTGTAAAAGAGAGTTTAGAGTCTGATAGGTGTGTCTTTTATTTGATGAGGTGTCAAGATCAGCATTGCCAAGGATGTTAAAATCACCTCCAAATCACCACTGTAGGTCTCTATTTGCACAAAGAGTTTTTTTACAGAAGTGGAATTGTTTGGTGTTTGGACCATAAACGTTGACCAGAGTGTATCCGATCTGATTAATATCACAACAAAGGATGTGGAAACAACCATGTGGATCTTTAGTTTCTGAGTGTTTGACGAATTGTACTAAATCATGGATGGCTGTCAGGACTCCATTTGTCTTCTTAATGTTCAATGCCATGTAGATATTGAAGAATTGTTTCAGATGGATTGGAGGAGTTTTTGATACAGCAAAATGTGTTTCTTGGACAAAGAGAATGTCTGCTTTAAGTAAACGGGTTTCCCTAAAGAGTGAAGATCGTTTTTTGTGTGGAAAGTTGAGGCCCTTCATGTTGAGGGAAGTGAATTTAGGTGACATGATGGGATAGGTGGTAAGCTTTATATAGGCTGTCTGGTAGGTGGTTGGTATTTAGTTTGGGTAGCGAAGAAAAGTTTCAGAAGGTGGTGGTCCGTCAAGGGTCATAAGCAGCTTAAACGGTGGGTGGGAAGGGTTTAGTTCAGATCTTGTAGTGGTGTCTTGTATGGTTGAGATGTATGAAAGGTATTTCTGAGGATGTCAGATGGCACTTTGAAGCATTAATGACTGGAGGGATGAGAATAAAAATGGATGTAAACTGAAAAAACGAAAGGGTATTAGATAAAGAAATGCTTGCAAAAAATGAAAAAGTAAAGCATGTAGCGAACATGGCTACTGACATATGAAGGGAAGTTGTTAGCCATATTAACAACAGGTTAATATGGGGGAAAAACATATTGAATTTGTAGTACTACTAGTAGGCCAAAGTTCTCCAGCTAATGAGTAGAATCGGTACGGAGTGGTAGGGTCCATGCTTAGGACTGAAGGGTGGTGCTCATGTCCATTCTGTCTCCATTTGATGGGGCTGGTATGAGTTTGGAGAGTGAGCTTCATCAGGAACAATGTGTAACTTTTTAAGTAGGTCAAGGCCTGCTTCCAGGGTTCTGACTGTAAAGGATTTACCCTATCGCTTCACAGTGAGCTTAGTCGGAAAGCCCCACTGGTATCCTATGCCATTAATGTGTAGGGCTTTGGTAACAGAGAGTAGCTTTTTCCTGTTGAGTAAGGTCGCTTTTGATAAGTCGGTGTATAATTTGATGCCTGCATGTGAAGATGGGAGGGGCTGCGCGTGTCTTACCGCAGACATGATTTTTTTCTTTTATGTGGTAGAAGTGTAACCTAGCTAGCACATCTCTGGGTACTGAAGCAGGAAGGAAGTCCGGTTTAGGAATGCTGTGTGCCCTGTGGATGGCTAGTTCTAGGTCAGAGATTGAGGGAGTGTTTCATCAGCTGTTGAATATATGGGATAAGTGCATCAGGGGTAATCGATTCAGGAAATCCACAGAATTTAAAATTGTTCCTTCTTGGACGGTCTTCTAAATCTGCTATTTTTAACTTAAGTTGCTGTATCTCAGTTTCATGGTGGGTGTGAGTGTCCACTATATCATTATGGGCTATGCACAATTCACTCATCTTTGTTTCTACATGAGTTAGCCTGTGCTCATGATCTTGCACTGTCTGGGAGATTGGATTTACAGCTGCTGTGAGATCTGCATGCAGGGATTGCCTTAGTGAGAGAAGCATATTCTTCATAGCTAGCTCTGATACAGGCTGGTCAGTGGCAGGGAAGGCTTCTCTAGCAGATTGGGTATTAGCTGCAGGCATGGAGAGAGAGAGAAGTGCAGGGCTGACAGGCAGGAAGGAGGATCATCTATCTGTGGGTTGGATTTCACAGGGCTCCGTGATGATGGAGAGAGAGGAGGATGGGACTCATCTGGATCGCCCTCATAGAGTGGCATGGAGAGCCTGCGGTCAGGCTGGTATGTTCCATCTCCTGTGTTGTTTGTATGGGAGCCATAAGCGCCATCTTTGCTGCATGAGGAGCTCCATGGCGGGTAGAAGTCCATCAGCTTCTGAAGTTTGAACAGGGATTTTCAGCGTCAGGGCATGTCGCCCTGGTGTGGAGGAGGTTGCGCCAGGTTTGTGGGTGGGAAGATGACCCTGGGGTCAGTTTGTTGCCGCTAGTAAGCTGGAGAGGCAGAGGAGCACTAGGACTGAGTGATCATCAGCTCCGCCGGCCGGACACGCCCCCCCGATAAGGTTCTTATCTTAACGCTCAAACAGTTAAGATAAGTCTCAAACAGTCTTTGGTTCTTCAAGCATCCTAGACCAGCATCAGGGATCTATTAAGACAAGCTTGTACAGGCAGGGATGCAAAAAGCCATCAGCAAGATTAAATTAGTGTAGCCCTCTTTTTTTTTTTTGGGGGGGGGGGTATGAGAAATATCCTTCCCCAAAAAGAATTAAACCTGTAGGTAAGTAAGAGAATCAGAATCAGAGTGGGATTCATACTAATATTGCCAGTGCCTCCACCCAGGACAGAGCCTCAGTGAACAGAGGGGATTAATTAATATTAATCATAAGCATGTACAGTAGATGCAGGCCAGTATGGAAATACAAGGTTTATATAAGAAAATAATAACAGTGCATATGTCCAATGTACAAACAGGAATTATCAGCAAAGGGCCCAATAGGAGGCCTGGTGGAATTGTGCACATTTACCCGGGTATATACATTTAATAATAAAGATACCTCCAAATAGGGATGAGCCGAACCCCCCCCTGGTTCGGTTCGCAGCAGAACATGCGAACAGGCAGAAAATTTGTTTGAACACACGAACACCGTTAAAGTCTATGGGACACGAACTTGAAAAATCAAAAGTGCTAATTTTAAGGGTTAATATACAAGTTATTGTCATAAAAAGTGTTTGGGGACCCGAGTCCTGCCAAAGGGGACATGTATCAGTGCAAATCACGCAGTGATTTTAATAATGCTTAAAGTGAAACAATAAAAGTGAAATATTCCTTTAAATTTCGTACCTGGGGGTATCTATAGTATGCCTGTGAAGTGGCTCATTTTTCCCGTGTTTAGAACAGTCCCTGCACAAAATGACATTTCTAAATAAAAAAATTAATTTAAACTACTAGTGGCTATAATGAATTATCGGGTCCCGGCAATACAGATAAAAGTTATGGCATGGGATCCCCCCAGTTCATTACCAGGACCTTTGGGTCTGGTATGAATATTAAGGGGAACCCCAAACCAAAATTTAAAAAAAAAATTGCATGGGGGTCCACCCAAATTCCATACTAGGCCCTTCAGGTCTGGTATGGATATTAGGGGGACCCTGCGCCAATTATTTTTTTAAAAATGGCGTAGGGGTCCCCCTCAAAATCCATACCAGACCCTTCAGGTCTGGTGTGGATTTTAAGGGCAACCCTGCGCCAGAATTAAAAAAAATGGCATGGGGGTCCCCCCAAAAATCCATACAAGACCCTTATCCAAGCACGCAACCTGGCAGGCCACAGGAAAAGAGGGGGGACGAGAGAGCGCCCCCCCTCCTGAACCGTACCAGGCCACATGCCCTCAACATGGGGAGGGTGCTTTGTGGTTGTGGGGGTCTGCGGGCGGGGGGGTCATTGGAATCTGGAAGCCCCCTTTAACAAGGGGACCCCCAGATCCCGCCTCCCCGTTTGAAATGGTAACGGGTACATTGTACCCCTACCATTTCACAAAAAAAGTGTCAAGATGTTAAAAAAAAACAAGACACAACTTGGGACAAGTCCTTTATTTAAAAATAAAAAAATACAAATAAAAATGTCCCACGAAGTCCATTCATCTTCTTCTATGGCTCCGCCAACGGACCGATAAAAAAAACCCCGCCACCCGCGTCAGAGGGGGCGGGGCCATCTGTTTACGTACCCGGGTGGCCCTGCCCCCTCTGACGCCATGGTGAAGCTATTGGGAAGTCCCCGTGCATTAGAGGGGGGCAGGCTCACCCGGGTACGTCACTGTGTGGCTCCACCCTCACTTATATAAGAACTGTCACCTGCGAGGATGTGTCAGACGGCGGATGCCTCCCATGGAGGCGGATCGGTGGAGAGTTTTTTTTTTTGGTCTGTCGGCAGAGCCATAGAAGATGAATGGACTTCATGGGACATTTTTATTTTTTAATTTTTTTTAAAAAGGAATTGTCCCAAGTTGTGTCTTGTTTTTTTTTTAACATTTTGACACTTTTTTTGTGAAATGGTACGGGTACAACGTACCCGTTACCATTTCAAATGGGGGGGAGCCGGGATCTAGGGGTCCCCTTGTTAAAGGGGGCTTCCAGATTCCGATAAGCCCCCCCGTCCACAGACCCCCACAACCACCGGCAAGGGTTGTGGGGATGAGGCCCTTGTCCCCATCAACATGGGGACAAGGTGCTTTGGGGGGCTACCTGATATGGTTCAGGAGGGGGGGCGCTCTCTCGTCCCCCCCTCTTTTCCTGCAGCCTGCCAGGTTGCGTGCTCAGATAAGGGTCTGGTATGGATTTTTGGGGGGACCCCCACGCCATTTTTTAAAAAATTTTGGCGTGGGGTTAACCTTAAAATCCATACTAGACCTGAAGAGTCTGGTATGGATTTTGAGGGGGACCTTTACGCCATTTTTTTAAAAGAAATTGGCGCAGGGTTCCCCTTAATATCCATACCAGACCTGAAGGGCCTATGCAAAATTATTTATGGCTGACATGAAGGACACATTCCTAAACAACATACAACAACAGCCATAAAGATACTATCGCTATATTGATGTTTTTTTATCATATGGACAGAAGTTGAAATCTGGAAATAAATTTACTCATCGATCAACACATTTCAGCACTCATTAGTCAAACTAGAATGGACTATCCAAACGCACGTCATGTCAATTTCTTAGACACCACAGTATACATGTAGATGCAAGTATCTCCACCAGATCCTACAACAAAAAATGCTACAAACTGTGCAACCAATTCAATCAATCAAAAAGTGTCACACACACAAAAGGGGCTTTCAATATTACAGGATCATACAGCTGTACCTCCCGTAAATCAAAGGACCGAAATTACAAAAAAGAATGAATTTACACCAAACAAGGAACATAAGAAAGACTATGTCTGCACACCTGTGGGACATCATTCATCACAACCAAGCCACACTATGGAAGACATGAATGGTTTGGTTCTTGCCTACCAGTTGCCGTTGTTATACGGTGGCAGGATGGCTTCCCTGCGCAAATTGCCGTAGCTCTACGGCGGACGCTTTAAGGGGTATAAGGGCGCACATCATGTGACGTAGGAGCTGATGCACGTGCCTTGCAAACGCGATGTCTGCCAGGCACCCGCGATCGCTCCTGAGACAGAGCGGAGGTCTGTCAATGTAAACAGACAGATCTCTGTTCTGTCAGGGAAGTAGAGAGTGATTGTCTGGTCCTAGTAATTAGGAACAGCAATCGGTCTCCTCCCCCAGTCAGTTCCATCCCCCACAGTTAGAACACACACTGAGGGAACACATTTAACCCCTTGATTGACCTCTAGTTTTAACCCCTTCCCTGCCGGTGACATTTGTACAGTAATTAGTGGCTATTTTTGGCTCTGATCTCTCTATAGATGTCACTGGTCCCAAAAAAGTGCAGATCGCCGCCATTACTGGTAAAAATAATAATAATAAAAATGCCATAAATCTATCTCCTTTTTTGTAGGCACTATAACTTTTGCGCAAACCAATCAATATACGCTTATTGCAATTTTTTTACCAAAAATATGTAGAAGAATACATATCGGCCTAAACTGATGAAGAAATTTTTTGCCAATCTTGGCTTGCCTCTTGACCTCAATCCTGTCAAAGCCTGTTGCTGACCTCAGCTTGCTTCCTCACCACATTCCTGCTGACCTCTGTTGCTGACCTTGACTTGCCTCCTAACCACTCGCGTGTTCTGGTGCCTTTGTCAGTTATTGTTCCAGTCAGCTCCTTCATGGCTTTTTTGCCCAGTTCTCCAGTGATCTCATATAGTTACATAGTAGGTGAGGTTGAAAAAAGACACAAGTCCATCAAGTCCAACCTATGTGTGTGATTATGTGTCAGTATTTCATTACATATCCCTGTATGTTGCGGTCATTCAGGTGATTATCTAATAGTTTCTTGAAGCTATCAATGCTCCCCGCTGAGACCACCGCCTGTGGAAGGGAATTCCACATGCTTGCCGCTCTTACAGTAAAGAACCCTCTACGTAGTTTAAGGTTAAACCTCTTTTCTTCTAATTGTAATGAGTGGCCACGAGTCTTATTAAACTCTCTTCTGCAAAAAAGTTTTATCCCTATTGTGGGGTCACCAGTACAGTATTTGTAAATTGAAATCATATCCCCTCTCAAGCGTCTCTTCTCCAGAGAGAATAAGTTCAGAGCTCGCAACCTTTCCTCATAACTAAGATCCTCCAGACCCTTTATTAGCTTTGTTGCCCTTCTTTGTACTCGCTCCATTTCCAGTACATCCTTCCTGAGGACTGGTGCCCAGAACTGGACAGCATACTCCAGGTGCGGCCGGACCAGAGTCTTGTAGAGCGGGAGAATTATCGTTTTATCTCTGGAGTTGATCCCCCTTTTAATGCATGCCAATATTCTGTTTGCTTTATTAGCAGCAGCTTGGCATTGCATGCCATTGCTGAGCCTATCATCTACTAGGACCCCAGGTCCTTTTCCATCCTAGATTCCCCCAGAGGTTCTCCCCCCAGTGTATAGATTGCATTCATATTTTTGCCACCCAAATGCATTATTTTACATTTTTCTACATTGAACCTCATTTGCCATGTAGTCGCCCACCCCATTAATTTGTTCAGGTCTTTTTGCAAGATTTCCACATCCTGCGGAGAAGTTATTGCCCTGCTTAGCTTAGTATCGTCTGCAAATACAGAGATTGAACTGTTTATCCCATCCTCCAGATCGTTTATGAACAAATTAAATAGGATTGGTCCCAGCACAGAACCCTGGGGAACCCCACTACCCACCCCTGACCATTCTGAGTACTCCCCATTTATCACCACCCTCTGAACACGCCCTTGTAGCCAGTTTTCAATCCATGTACTCACCCTATGGTCCATGCCAACGCACCTTATTTTGTACAGTAAACGTTTATGGGGAACTGTGTCAAATGCTTTTGCAAAATCCAGATACACCACGTCTACGGGCCTTCCTTTATCTAGATGGCAACTCACCTCCTCATAGAAGGTTAATAGATTGGTTTGGCAAGAACGATTCTTCATGAATCCATGCTGATTACTGCTAATGATATCATTCTTATTACTAAAATCTTGTATATAGTCCCTTATCATCCCCTCCAAGAGTTTACATACTATTGATGTTAGGCTAACTGGTCTGTAATTCCCATGGATGTTTTTTGGGCCCTTTTTAAATATTGGTGCTACATTGGCTTTTTTCCAATCAGCTGGTACCATTCCAGTCAATAGACTGTCTGTAAAAATTAGGAACAACGGTCTGGCAATCACCTGACTGAGTTCCCTAAGTACCCTCGGATGCAAGCCATCTGGTCCCTGTGATTTATTAATGTTAAGTTTCTCAAGTCTAATTTTAATTCCGTCCTCTGTTAACCGTGTAGGTGCTTCCTGTGTTGTGTCATGAGGATAAACACTGCAGTTTTGGTTACTGAAGCCCCCCGATTCACTCGTGAATACTGAGGAGAAGAATAAATTCAATAACTTTGCCATCTCCCCATCCTTTGTAACCAGATGTCCTTCCTCAGTCTTTATGGGGCCAATATGGTCTGTCCTCCCTTTTTTACTGTTTACATACTTAAAGAATTTCTTGGGATTTTTTTTGCTCTCCTCCGCTATGTGTCTTTCATGTTCTATCTTAGCCTTCCCAATTGCACCCTTACATTTCTTATTGCATTCTTTATAAAGTCTGAATGCTGAGGATGATCCCACATCCTTGTATTTTTTGAAGGCCTTCTCCTTTGCTTTTATATGCATTTTTACATTGGAGTTAAGCCATCCAGGATTTTTGTTCGTTCTTTTAAATTTATTACCCAATGGGATACATTGGCTAATGCCCTTATTTAATATGCTCTTAAAGCAAACCCATCTCTCCTCCATATTCTTTGTTCCTAATATTTTATCCCAATTTATGCCTTTTAGCAAGGTTTGTATTTTAGGGAAGTTGGCTCTTTTGAAATTCAGTGTCTTTGTGTTCCCTTCATGTCTCCTATTTGTGTGATTTATACTGAAACTAATTGACCTGTGATCGCTGTTACCTAAATTGCCCCGTATTTCCACATCTGTGATCAGGTCTGTATTGTTGGTAATCAGTAGATCCAGTAATGTTTTATTTCTAGTTGGTGCGTCTACCATCTAACCCATAAAATTGTCCTGCAAGACATTAAGGAACTGGCGAGCCTTAAATGAATGCGCGGTTCCCTCCGCCCAGTCTATGTCTGGATAATTAAAATCCCCCATTATGATAACACTTCCCATCCTTGCTGCTAATCCAATTTGTGATAGGAGATCCGTCTCCACTTCCTCCCTCAAGTTAGGGGGCCTATAGCATACTCCCAGTATTATTTTCCCCTTAGCTTCATCCCTTTGGAGCTCTACCCATAAGGATTCCACCTCCTCCCTAGCTCCCTCAGTGATGTCATCTCTCACATTCACTTGTACATTATTCTTGATATATAGGCATACCCCTCCCCCTTTTTTACCCTCTCTATCCTTGCGGTATAGGGTATACCCTTGAATGTTTGCCAGCCAATCATGAGAGCTGTTGAACCAGGTCTCTGAAATTCCCACAAAATCCAAATCCTCCTTGTACAACAGTATCTCTAGTTCACCCATCTTGTCCGCCATGCTCCTGGCATTGGTGAACATGCCACATAGTTTAGACCAGTCGCATATTGTCCTCGTATTGGGTGTTTCAAGATTGCAACTAGGACTTGCTACTATACTCACCTTGTGTTTTTGTGCTTTGGTTAACCTACCACTAATGCCCCCAATACTACCCTCTGGAATATCTTCCGCGCTGGCTATTACTGTCTCTGGACCCTCCCCCCCATCGCCTAGTTTAAAAACCCCTCTAACTTTTTGGCCATCTTCATTCCCAGCAGATCTGCACCCTCCTCATTTAGGTGCAGTCCGTCCCTTCTATAGTACCGGTTACCGACTGAGAAGTCGGCCCAGTCCTCCAGGAACCCAAACCCCTCCTTGCTACACCAGCTCTTCAGCCACTTGTTTACTTCCCTAATCTCCCTCTGCCTTTCTGGTGTGGCTTGATGTACCGGTAGTATTCCTGAGAACACTACCTTGGAGGTCCTTTTCCTCAATTTAGCACCTAAGTCCCTAAAATCGTTCTTTAGGACACTCCATCTGCCTCTGACTTTGTCATTGGTGCCAACGTGCACCATGACAGCCGGGTCTTCCCCAGCCCCTCCCAGTAATCTGTCCACAAGATCCGTGATGTGCCGAACCCGAGCCCCCGGTAGACAACATACTGTTCGGCGCTTCAGGTCCTGGTTACAGATTGCCCTCTCTGTCCTTCTAAGAATTGAGTCCCCTACCACCAGAATCTGTCTTTTCTTTCCCTTTGCTGCCCCCCCACTCTCACTGGAGGAGTTCTTCCCCTGGCAGCTAGGAGAGTCCCTCATCTCCAGCAGTGCTGGTCCCTGACTGGTTTCACCAATGTCACTCAATGGAGTGTACTTATTGGGATGCTCCAGTCCTGGATCGGCCTCTCTGGCACTTCCCCCTCTACCCCTCCTGACTGTCACCCATCTACTCTTTGCTAGTGCCTGCACCTCTTTGTCTCCACCCGCCTCTGTGCTGGCCCCTGCCGGCACCTGCCGTGTACGTTCCTGGCTCACCTTTAGTATGGAGGGACTTCTCAGTGCTGACAGTTGCTTCCCCAGATTCAGAACCTGGGCTTCCAAGGAAACAATGTGCTTACATTTTGCACAGCAGTATTCGCCCTCGATCGGATGATCAAAGAACACATACATGCGGCAAGATGTACAAAGAGTCGCCTCTCCACACCTGCCGGGCATCGTACCTATTAAATTTAGTGAGGATTTGGGGATTTTACCCTGTCCAAATTACATAACAGCTAGCTTCCTGGCACTAATACTCAAGACAATACACAGGTACTCACAGACCTACGTGCAATCGCAGAACAGTCGCAGACCTACGTGCACTCGCAATACACAAGTATACAGTACACAATACACAAGTACTAACGATCCACACACACTACTCAGACAACACTCAGATACTCACACTACACAGGTACTATGACCCCTGTTATAACCTCCTGTTTTAAACTCTTGTTTTTAACTCCCACTTATACCAGCTCCACTTATACCAAGTTCCACAGCCTCAGACTGAGCACGCTCAGACTGAGTCCTACAACCAGTTAAATAGGCACCTGTGAGCAATTTACCACCCCCTTAATTGATAGATTGATGGAACCAGAGAAAAAAAAAAAAAAAAGCTATTTAAAAAGTGACAGCAAAAGGCAAATTAAAAACTAAAAGGAAAAGCCCCAAAAATGCAACCCAGCAAACAAACAGCAAACAAACAGCAAACAAACAGCAAACAAACAAACAGCAAACAAACAGCAAGCAAACAGCAAACAAACAGCAAACAAACAAACAGCAAACAAACAAACTGCAAACAAACAGCAAACAAACAAACAGCAAACAAACAGCAAGCAAACACCAAGCAAACAGCAAACAAACAGCAAACAAACAAACAGCAAACAAACAGCAAACAAACAAACAGCAAACAAACAAACAGCAAACAAACAGCAAACAAACAAACAGCAAGCAAACAGCAAGCAAACAACAAACAACAAACAAACAGCAAACAAACAAACAGCAAACAAACAGAAAACAAACAGCAAGACTTGTACACTCTAACTCTTGTTTTTAACTCCCACTTATACCAGCTCCACTTACACCAAGTTCCACAGCCTCAGACTGAGCACCTCTCAGATCTCCTCTAGAAGTCTAGAAGAGTACCTCTCTGACAAGTTACCTACCAGAAGTGATAGCTCGTTACCCAACCCAGATGACCACTCAGCTGGATCCACACCATGCAGGTAATTTCCTGACAGGTGCAGTATTTAAGAGGATGCCCGGTACATGGCATGAGAACATGCTATCTTTTAAAATATCTTTGTCATCTTCTTTTAAAACCAAAAAATACATTTTTCTTAGATTATGCTGTTTTTCTTTTAAAACTTAACTCTGTTGTTTATCCAGATGAAGCTATACAATAGATCTAGTAAGTAAGTAAGTAGAGGGTTATTACTTAAAGTATATCTATGGTCAAAATGTAAAACTTTTTCATGTAAATCAAATGTAATCAAATGTTAAATCATTTAAGCATTAAATTTAAATTTTTTCTACTTCTATTTAAGACTCAAGGTTTTTCACCTTAAAGGGGTTGTAAAGGTAATTTTTTTTTTCTTTAAAAATAACAAACATGTTATACTTACCTTCACTGTGCAGCTCGTTCTGCACAGAGTGGCCCCGAACCTGCTTTTCTGGGGTCCCTCGGTGGCTGTCTCAGCTCTTCCCCGCAATAACTAACCACCTTAATGCGAGCTCCCTCGCATGGTGGTTCGTTATTGCGGGCGCGCTCCCGTGATACAGCCGGCGGCTATAGCAGCTCACTGTATCACTCGGCCCCGCCCCCGGCGCGCCGCGTCATTGGATGTGATTGACAGCAGCGCCAGCCAATGGCTGCGCTGCTTTCAATCCATCCACTATAGCCAATCAGCGACCAGGCTGATCGGCTGAATGGAGGTCGGGAACGAGCAGGCGAGTTTTCGAGGTGTCAGGTAAGTAAAACGGGGGGGCTGGGGGCGGCGGTATTATCAAAAGTTTTTTCACCTTAATGCATAGAATGCATTAAGGTGAAAAAATGTATACCTTTACAACCCCTTTAATGCATTCTATGCTGCCGGGGGGCCCCAGAAAATAAGGATCAGGGCCTCTCTGTGCAAAACCCTTGTACAGAGCAGGTAAATATGACATGTTTGTTATTTAAAAAAAAAAAAAAATCTTTACAATTACTTTAAGCAATCCTAAATTTGTCAACTTACTTTGTGAAGATCCCCACACATTTACTTCCTTGAATTCTGTGACAACTGTTCACTATGCCCTGTGAATAGGAATGGGCGAACGGTTCGGCCCGAGCATAAGTTCGGGTTGAACTTTGGTTGTTCGGACGTTCGGCGAACAACGAACATTATGCGGTGTTCGCAGTAAATTCGAAAGCCGCGGAACACCGTTAAAGTCTATGGGATACTAACATGAAAAACCAAAAGCTAATTTTAAAGGCTAATATGCAAGTTATTGTCATAAAAAGTTTTTGGGGACCCGGGTCCTGCCCCAGGGTACATGTATCAATGCAAAAAAGTTTTAAAAACGGTTGTTTTTTCGGGAGCAGTGATTTTAATAATGCTTAAAGTGAAACAATAAAAATGAAATAGGCTTGGAAAGGCACTTTCCAAGCCTATTTTAGATACTTGGAAACTATAGGAAGATGGGGTAGGGATTTTTGGAGGTGCAAAAATGTTGTCAAATATATTCAATAAAAGAAGATTTATTTCTTATTTTGAGGAGCAAAACAAAAAATATATATAAAAACAAAAGACACAGGCATGTACAATAATGTTATTATGATGTTAAACAGGACAGCATGATAAAAAATCCCGACATGTTTCGCCCATAGATCGGGCTTCTTCAGGGGGGCTGTCTTTTGGAAGTACAGGCCTTCTGTGTCTCCACTCCCAAGACAGTACTTCTAGCCCAGTTCACCTGAAAAATGGGGGCGAAGGTCCCACCGCAGTCTCCTCAAAGGCTGACAATGCAAGTCAGGAGCACAAGTGACTGGGGGTCACAGAGGGAACAAAAGGACCAAAATATGGACCCAAAAGGAACTTGAAAACCAAGGGACTTGGAAAGGCTACATAACAGCACTGAAGGTACTTGTCAGGCTAACATCATGTCCCATCATGTGTTTTTGAAGACATACAGTATCTCACAAAAGTGAGTACACCCCCCACATTTTTGTAAATATTTTATTATATCTTTTCATGTGACAACACTGAAGAAATTACACTTTGCTACAATGTAAAGTAGTGAGTGTACAGCTTGTATAACAGTGAAAATTAGCTGTCCCCTCAAAATAACTCGGCACACTAATGTCTACACCACTGGCAACAAAAGTGAGTACACCCCTAAGTGAAAATGTCCAAATTGGGCCCAATTAGCCAATTTCCCTTCCCGTTGTCATGTGACTCGTTAGTGTTACAAGGTCTCAGGTGTGAATGGGGAGCAGGCATGTTCGATTTGGTGTTATCGCTCTCACTCTCTCATACTGGTCACTGGAAGTTCAACATGGCACCTCATGGCAAAGAACTCTCTGAGGACCTGAAAAAAGAATTGTTGCTCTACATAAAGATGGCCTAGGCTATAAGAATATTGCCAAGACCCTGAAACTGAGCTGCAGTAAGGTGGCCAAGACCATACAGGGGTTTAACAGGCCAGGTTCCGCTCAGAAGAGGCCTTGCCATGGTTGATAATGATACCACAGTGAGTTTGTTGAAGACAAGCAGACTAACGACGTGGATTAATAGAACCATGTCCTGTGGTCTAATGAGACCAAGATAAACTTATTTGGTTCAGCTGGTGTCAAGCGTGTGTGGCAGCAACCAGGTGAGGAGTACAAAGACAAGTGTGTCTTGCCTACAGTCAAGCATGTTCTTGGGAGTGTCCTGTTCTGGGGCTACATGAGTGCTTCCTGCACTGGGGAGCTACAGTTCATTGAGGGAACCATGAATGCCAACATGTTCTGTGACATACTAAAGCAGAGCATGATCCAGTCCCTTCGGAGACTGGGCCGCAGGGCAGTATTCCAACATAATGACCCCAAACGACCACTGCCTTGCTAAAGAAGCTGAGGGTAAAGGTGATGGACTGGGCAAGAATGTCTCCAGACCTAAACCCTATTGAGCATCTGTGGGGCAATCCTCAGACGGAAGGTGGAGGAGCGCAAGGTCTCCAACATTCACCAGCCCAGTGATGTTTAAATGGAGGAGTGAAAGAGGACTCCAGTGGCAACCTGTGAAGCTCTGGTGAACTCCATGCCCAAGAGGGTTAAGGCAGTGCTGGAAAATAGTGGTGAACACATAAAATATTGACACTTTGGGCCCAATTAGGATATTTTCACTTAGGGGTGTACTCACTTTTGTTGCCAGCGGTTTAGACATTACTGGCTGTGTATTGAGTTACTTTGGGGGGACAGCAAATTTACACTGTTATACATTCACTACTTTACATTGTAGCAAAGTGTCATTTCTTCAGTGTTGTCACACAAGATATAATAAAATATTTACAAAAATGTGAGGGGTGTACTCACTTTTATGAGATACTGTATATACCAGAGATGACCCATGAGATAAATTGAGCTGAGATAAGAATTTGTTCCAATTTATAAAAATAAAGAAAGTCTTAATTAACAACACATGTAATTTACATCTGTACTGAGAAAATAGTTTAAGCAGGGTCGTTGATGAATCACCAGGATAATAACACCTTGAAATGAGAAAATCTGAGTCACATATTCCAATAATGGGTCAGGCATTTCAATTAATTCATGCATGGGTTTGATTTGTTCAGCTCTGTAAAAAAAAAAAAAACCCACAAAAAAACAACTATTTTGGTATTTTTTTACAATAGAGCACTGTTGAAGTCTAATATACCTTAAGGAGGGTTAACCCCAAAACCAAAAATGTATTATATTGCAGCTTACTAATCCTTAGATATGGTAGCTGCATGAATTTTCTTTTCTTTGCCATTTTTCCCCTCTGTTTTCACCTGGTGATCTGGCCAATAACGCACCTCCTGTATTAGTGAGGTACCACTCTGGAGGAATGAGAATAGGAGGCAAAGCAGACAGCAACATGTTCAGTCTGGGGGTGGGGGGTGGGTTAAATATTAATTTGTTATTGCCACACAACTGGGTGGGCTCAGAGCGCAGTGCTCTACACCCTGAGCCCACCCTATTTTGAAGCCTATTAGCACCTCTGGCTGTAATCACGTGCTTAAAAAAAAAAGCACCCTCCCCCCATTGGAATCCATGCATCCAGTGCCCTGCATGTAGATTAGGGGCCGGACGCATTGATGGGGGGGCGGTGCCCATGCGCCCCATATGGATGGGCCACCACTGCTTTTGGGATAAAGGTTTTGCATGAATAAATAAAAGCTGATCATTTTAATCACCCCTGCCAGTGCTACGTGGTTTGTCTTATCCATATAAACTGGAACATTCTGCTGGAGAGCTTGTGGTTTTGAAAAACAAACACATCTCCAACACACGCCAAGGACCTCATTGAGTATAATCTCATGAGATGGTAAAGATAAAAAGGATCAATTTACCAATGGCCAATCTACCGCTGACTCAACCTTGTGATTAAACTGGAGTGATCCAAGTAACTCAATGATATCATGCACAAAACCTAGTCAAACAGAAGCCCTAAGGCAAGGGTAGGCAACCTCGGCCCTCCAGCTGTGGTGAAGTTCCAAATCCCATCATGCCTTTGCCTCTAGGAGTCATGCCTGTGATTGTCAGGGTCTTGCAATGTCTCATGGGACTTGTAGTTTCACCACAGCTGGAGGGCTGAAGTTGCCCTAAGGGAAGTTACTGCTTGGACCATGCGGCATATGTAGTTATTGAAAAAAAATATCCAATGTAAAAAAATAGTGATACATAAGAGCATAAAAAAACACTATTCACCACCGCTCTAAACATAAAAGACAACATTGTCTCATCACCACGGCAGCTACTCATTCTGCTCACACATACGCTATACACTGGATCAGTGGCGGAACTACTAGGGTCACATCAGTCGCACTTGCAACTGGGCCCTGGCATTCTGCCACTGTGGGAGGGACCCCAAGACGGCAAGAAGGACAGCATGGATGCTGAGTGAAGAGCCTGCCCCGGGCGCTCTTAATCTGTGAGGTGAAGAGGGGGAGCAAGGGACACACAGGGAGCTTCTGCCACTTCTCCCCTCTGACAGGAGAGACTGTTATTCTCCCTTATATGCACAATGTGCCGATTCCCGAGCTCTGCAGTTCCAGTCACTCGAACATTGCCTTATCTCTCCTTCTTTCTGCAACTAATACTCACCCCCCGTATCTCAGCATGTTCTCTTCCCCGTGTCACTTCACCTTCTTCCTCTGCCTCACTAAAACCTCATACACACAATCGGACTTTCCGCCAACAAAACCGTGGAATTACACACGGTCATAAAATTGTTGGCCATCAGTTAGGAACATAGTGACGTACTAGACGTACTACGTGGTTTTTGAGCTCTTTAACGACACCCTTTGGGCTTCTTCTGCTAATTTCGTGTTAATAGAAGTTTAGTGAGTGTTGATTCACGCTTTTCTTTTCATGTTTTTCATTTAGCACTTTTCAGTTTGAGCTTCTCATTTAGTTTCTGAACGTTCGTCAACCAGACATGTTGCGGAATCGGAGGAGATAACGTGTTATTTATTATTGGCCTTGGAGTTATTGCTTTGACATTATTTTTTTAGTTGAATAATGATTTGATTTGGTATATTTTTTATATTTTTGGATGCATAGAATGCACTTTATGGTTAAGTTCTATTGGCAGATAGCATGTCGAACTTTATTTGTTTTCTTGTTTTACTTCAAATGACAGTTTGGGAATAGGCAGTTACTTATAAAAAAATACAACGTAAAATTGACAAGGGACACCAACATAGTTGTAATTTTGTTCTTAAAAACTACGGGATAATGGTGTCGTGGTAACTTGCCCAAATAAAAAATTAAAAAAAAAAGCATAATAATATTATTCTTGATATCACTAGAAAAAAAGCCATTGAAAATTAGTTTGCAATAACTCCATCAGTATCACCAGCAAAGCAGCTTCATTATTATCCCATTAAAGAAGAAGAGAATTGTGCGCTGCATTTGGAGATTACATAATTTGGCGCGTCACAAATGTTAATTCTCCATTACGAATGCTAATTTACAAGACCGACCGCTTCTGCTTCCGAGCATGCGTGTTTGTACTTTTGTCCGACGGACTTGTGTAAACACGATCGGAAAATCTGACAACAGACAAAAAATTTGAGAACCTGCTAGCCAACATTTGTTGGCGGAAAGTCCGACAACAATTGTTCCATGGAGCATACACACAGTCTGATTTACCACCAACAGCCTGACATCGAATATTTCCTGACGGAAAGTCCGATTGTGTGTATGAGGCTTTAATCTGCTCATCTTCTCCAGCAGTCTCTCTACCTTCCCTCCACAATCATGCAGTAAGTTAGCAGTGATCCTCT
The DNA here is from genome assembly GCF_042186555.1 of Aquarana catesbeiana. Taxonomy (NCBI): domain Eukaryota; kingdom Metazoa; phylum Chordata; class Amphibia; order Anura; family Ranidae; genus Aquarana; species Aquarana catesbeiana. The sequence continues at coordinate 35,292,840 of NC_133331.1, forward strand.
TGAACTTTTTTTCCTGTTAACGTTATCCTTTTTTCTCCTATCTGCTCTACCACCCATAAATCTACAGGACTACACACGCCCCTGCAGAACCTCCCTCAGCTCTGGTCATTCCACACTCCCATATGTCTGACACCCTTTCCATCCCAGTGTATTCCTCTACTACCTGTCTTGTCCCTATAATGCAGCCTTAGCACTTTCTCTGTACTCCTTCATTTATTTATGTATTTATTTCAAGTACTTATACTTCATGTACTCTAACTATCTAGACCCCCACCTATTCACTCCTTTCTCATCCCTAAGGCCCTTTTTTCACAGATTGGGCTCTGCTAGGAGTCCACCTGCTCAGTAAAGAATCTGTCCACTGATCCCCACTGAGCAGACGGATGGCTGGTCCGTGTCCACTCCACTTATGCAGAGCAGACACAGACACAGCCTGTTCTCCTGTATGGGTGGGCGGATGTAAGTGGACCACCTGTCTGTTTACACCCAACTGCCATCCAATCCGATCCAGCAGACAGATGGGGATCCCCATCCGTCTGTTCTTAGTGGATTGGATGTCAGCAGGTGTAAACGAGCGCATTTCTGTTTACACCTGTCACTCCATAGAGGAGAATGGAGGGTCCAATTGGGTCTGCCAGAAAAACTGAAACACTGACCCAATCAGTCCACTCATGTGAAAGGGGCCTAATAGTGGAATCACATCAGTGTGTTGCAGTTTGGTCACAGTGTGATTGTATGAGCAGTTTGCATGCGGTTTATGGTACGCTACTAATGAATTCTTTTAAGACATGCGTTTTTATGAAAGTACATTGAATTCCTGTATGCTACATATTTAATGTGCTTTCAGAAAACACACTTCCTAATAGAATTCAATGGGAGCGCACCTAAAACCGCATGTAAAACACACAATCACACTGCGGCCCAATTGCAGCGCACTGATGTGAGCCCACTATGAGGCTAGGTTTGTACCTTTTGCATTACAGGAATGTGGACAAAATTGTGGCTTTCCTGACACACACAAACACACTGTCCTTTAATAGACACACAGCAGTGCCATTAATTATTAATGGGACCCCCACACATCTGCTAACACATAAATGTTCACAAACAACATGGTGCCACATGGTGTTTCTATCTCAAAAGTGAGCTATCAGGGGTCTGTTTAGAGCCCTGATGTTTCACCAAAGCCAAACAGCTGTTTAACATGTAAAAAAAAGTCAATAAATAAATTCTAAAAACTTTTATCCACTATAAAACATAAAACGTTTAACCACTTCAGTCCTGGAAGATTTTACCCCTTTCCTGACCAGAGCACTTTTTTTGATTCAGCACTGTGTCGCTTTAACTGACAATTGCGCGGTCCTGCGACGTTGCACCCAAACAAAATTGACGTCCTTTTTTTCCCACAAATAGAGCTTTCTTTTGGTGGTATTTGATCGCCTCTGCAGTTTTTATTTTTTGCGCTATAAACAAAAAAAGAGCGACAATTTTGAAATTGAAAAAAAACACAATATTTTGTACTTTTTGCTATAATAAATATCCCCATTTTTGACACATGGTCAGATTTTCTGACGGAAAAAGTGCGATCAGATTGTGTTGTCGGAAATTCCGATCGTGTGTGGGCTTCATCTGACTTTTTCTGTCGGAATTTCCAACACACAAAGTTTGAGAGCAGGATATAACATTTTCCGACAACAAAATCCGATCGGTTAATTTCCTATCATGTGTACACAAAGAGAAAAAGAGAGCGGTCTGGGTGCTGCCTCTTGATATAACACAACTCCATCCCTATTAAACATACAAAACAAAAGGAATTCGCCCATGGGACTTTAAATGAGTTGGTCATAGAGGTCATGATAAGTAGTATAAAGATTTATTGGAGTTCCAAAAACATGATTTTTGATGAGCATAAAAAAATCATAGGGCATAGTTAGACCATTGACATGTTGGCTACAGTAATAAAATACATAGTATACATATACAGCTTTTGTACTCGACGCGTTTCGCAAGCTCTGCTCGCTTCCTCAGGAGTTGGTGTATATGCAGGACATCTACAAAATAATAGGTATCGATAAGATATAATATTCAATGATGATTATAGTCAGGAAAGAAGCACGGGGCCTAGAAGAGGGACCCCATACTTACATTATGGTCAATGGGTCCATAGGACTGGTCTGCAAAGGCAGCAGCAGAGAGTGCTCCAACCAGGAGCTGAAGGAGCGTAGCCCGCAGCAGCCAAACTGGGGTCTTGCAGAAGGCGGACATGGCGAAGAAAAAGAAAGGAAATGTGAGTATAAATAGTGTAATATCACTCTTATATAGAGAAATCCATGACATAGTAGGCGTGGATGCAAACAGGAAAGAAAAGAAAATAATAAGAAGGATGTGAAGGATGCATGATGTGAAAAGGAAAAGAAAGAGATTATGTTCTTTGGTGTGTCTCATTAACCATGTATAGTATAATAACAATGTTGGCAGTAGAATATATATAAATATGATGGTAAACACCATAATGGTGCGATAAATATGTAAAAATATAGGTAACTTTATATGTCCATGTAGTATACTAAAATGAGAAGAGAACACAGACAAACAAGGGTGGATATGAACACAATACAAAGAGTAAGATAAAACAAACCAAGATAAGGAAGCACTCTCTGCTGCTGCCTTTGCAGACCAGTCCTATGGACCCATTGACCATAATGTAAGTATGGGGTGCCTCTTCTAGGCCCCGTGCTTCTTTCCTGACTATAATCATCATTGAATATTATATCTTATCGATACCTATTATTTTGTAGATATCCTGCATATACACCAACTCCTGAGGAAGCGAGCAGAGCTTGTGAAACGCGTCGAGTACAAAAGCTGTATATGTATACTATGTATTTTATTACTGTAACCAACATGTCAATGGTCTAACCATGCCCTATGATGTTTTTATGCTCATCAAAAATCATGTTTTTGGAACTCCAATAAATCTTTATACTACTTATCATGACCTCTATGACCAACTCATTTAAAGTCCCATGGGCCAATTCCTTTTGTTTTGTATGTGTACACAAAGTGCCACGCATGCTCAGAATAAATTAAGAGACGAAAGCTATTGGCCACTGCCCCGTTTATAGTCCCGACGTACGTGTTTTACGTCATCGCATTCAGAATGATCGGATTTTCCAACAACTTTGTGCGACCGTGTGTATGCAAGACAAGTTCGAGCCAACATCCATCGGAAAAAATCCATGGATTTTGTTGTCGGAATGTCCAATCAATGTCCGATTGTGTGTACATAACAGTGTAGCACAAGCCGGCGGGGACTCTTTCCGTGCTGCCCCCCTGCAAAGTGCTGCCCTAGGCCTGGGCCTTGTCAGCCTAGACCAGGATACAGCATTGTGCTACAGGATGATGTAAGTCAACAGAGCTTCACCTCAATTACTAAGCACTAAGACGAATTCCCTTGCACATTAAACAGTCTATTTGCCTTTATTAAATCAACCCCATTGATGTGAACAGGTGGGGTTGTTGTTCACTTTACAACAAAGTTCCATTTTGCAAGGGAATTTTCCCCTGGAGCTTAGTGAATGTGGGGAAGCTCTGCTGGCTTCCATCATTCAATCATATGCAATCAAAAATGCTGTTTTTCTTTTCATTTTTCCTTGCACATTATTGGGTATTCTTTGCAAAGTGAAATCTCACCACATTCACCAAGCTCTAGGGAACATTCTCTTGCAAAGTGCAACTTCTCTTGCAAAGTGAACAGTCTATTGGCCTTTAATAATTCAGCTCCAATGTCTTTGATTCTGTCCATGCCTCTTGCTGTTTTTGAGAAAGCATCAAAATGCATAGCGACACGTCCGCAGTGTGAACACTCACCCATTCACTATCCCAAGTCATCGGTCAAAATTTGGAGCAAATGTCCAGCTGTCACCTGTGCTAGTCAAGATTTTTTTTTTTTTTTTTTTACCTAGAATAGTAGCTAATATAAACCCCACCTGTTTTTTTCAGCTGCCATTTCCATCATGATTCGGGCCCACTGAGGCATGTTGGGTTCTTCTGAATGCTTTCTTTATTCTTTAGAATCAGATCTGCATATTGCTCAGCCATTTAGGTGTCTAATGAGTTTTGTAGGAGTGACAGGTTTATTTCACCCAGCCGCATCTGGGAACGCTGATAACCGTGCAGGCATCGCACTCATCACTTTCCTATACTGGGACTAGTCATCTCCTATTCAAATCCTGCTGCGCCATTAATATTGATTATCATGACTCAAAGTAAACAGCTGGTTAATCTCATTTGACTTCAGCTATCCATCATACTAATTAGTTGGACATTCTATGAAGTCATAATAAGTCCTCAGACAATTTCCGGCAGCAGGGATGAGTTATTTAAGCAGATTTCTGAACCTTAAATTGTTCATTATTACTTTTCTGTTTGCGGTTTCTGAGCGGAGTACTGAAATCATCGTAACTTTAAGGCCCCATTCACACCTGAGCGTAGCGTTTTGAGGCAGAAAGTCGCGCGTTTTTACTGCGTTTTTGCCGCGTTATTTGCCGCGATTTAGCCGCCTTTTTGCCACGATTTTGTACAGGTCAAAAGGTCACCAATGCAAAAAGCAGAAAAACGCCTCTAATCTGTCTAAAAATAATTACAGAACTTGTCTGAGCTTCAGGCGTTTTGGAGCTTCTAGTGTTTTGGAGTGGAGATGTGAACCACCTCCATAGAGAATAATTGATTTTTTCCCCTCCAGCGTTTTGTAGCTTCAGGCTTCAAGCTACAAAACACCAAGTGTGACTGGTTCCTAATGCCCTGTACACACGATCGGACATTGGTCGGATATTCCGACAACAAAATCCATGGATTTTTTCCGACGGATGTTGGCTCAAACTTGTCTTGCATACACACGGTCACACAAAGTTGTCGGAAAATCTGATCGTTCTGAATGCGGTGACGTAAAACACGTACGTCGGGACTATAAACGGGGCAGTGGCCAATAGCTTTCATCTCCTAATTTATTCTGAGCATGCGTGGTACTTTGTGCGTCAGAATTGTCCACACATGGTCGGAATTTACGCAAACGGATTTTGTTGTCGGGAAATTTTATAGCAAGCTCTTAAACTTTGTGTGTCGGAAATTCCAATGGAAAAAGTCCGATAGATCCCACACACGGTTGGAATTTCTGACAACAAGCTCCGATCACACACATTCCGTCGGAAAGTCCAACCGTGTGTACAGGGCATTAGATTGAGTATGTTTCTATAGGTGTGTGCTGGTGCATGTAAGGTGTTCATTAATAGTAATATAACTTGCAGTGTAGTCGGTGGTTCAGAGTTCAATCACACATATGCATTTAATGCCTATAATTTATGCATTATTTATAGCACTTTTACTGCTACAGGGCGACTGCGCTGTGCAGGATTACATATATATACATGATCCTGCACTTCCGGGTATCGGGCGCTAGTGCGCTCCGCCGCCATCGCTTCCGCTGTGATTCTACACAGTGGGAGCTGATCAGCAGGTCTCGCGGATTCAAGGTTGGCCAGCACCCGCTGATCATTCTGTACACAGGCAGAACAGCGATCTGCCCATGTAAACAAGGCAGATTGGCGTTCTGTTAGTAAGGAAATGAGAGGGGGGAGTTTTGGGACTTTAAATGAGGCACAATGAATGTGCCTCCATCCCTGATTCAGGTAAACAAGAAAAGAACATGAGACTTTGAAAGAGGGCATTGACTTGTGGAGGTAGAGTAAAAAAGTAATTTTGTATATATACATACACATGCACATGTGGCATGAACATAATGGATACATCGATACATATATGTCAGCTTGGCAGCACATGAGAAGTAACGAATATTTATTGATAAAATGGTATAAATACATATATGTACACATGTCATAGAAACTGCATTTAGCAATAAGGTGAATGATATAAATTTTGAACATGATTAATTGTAGATATAGTACAAGATATTTCTTATTAACAGGCATTGGTACACCATATGCAACAGATCTGTTGTAAAAACAAAGGAAGATACAAATACACATTAATAATTACATACTCAATACATTTTGAATGTGTAAAAGGCATATATGGCCCAGTGAATAGGTAATGAGCCAGACTTGACTGAGCACCCCATGTAAACTCGACGCGTTTCATGGCTATCTGCCATTCATCAGGAGTTGGTTACACAGATAAAAGGTCCGCTAAAGCACTGTGCTGGGCTAGCATCAAGGAAGATGGAACCCCAAATGGGTTGTCTGTTCTGGAGTTGTTCTGGAGATGTTCATCAATAAACATCTATTTGTGGAATTTTCACTGTTTTAATATGGACTTTTTTGCACTTTATTGCATGGACATTTAATTATGCACTTTATATGTTTGATTTAATGATTTTTGATTTATATTTCATGATTCAGCGCTGCACTCTTATATATTGAGCAGAATACATATAGGCCTAAATTGATGAAGAAATTTAAATTTTTTAGATTTTTTTATTGGATGTGTTTTATAGCAGAAAGCAAATACTGTATTTATTGGCGCATAACATGCACTTTTTCACCCTGAAAATCGGGTGCAAATGGCGTGTGCGTGTTATACGCCAATACTTCAATTTTAGCTGTCTCGGATGGTACAGGGAGGGGGGCGGGACGAGCGCCGTCAGATTACATACAGTGAGAATCTCCTGTTTACTTGGTGGCCTCTGTAATAAGAAGTCCTGTCTCTTGGGCCGCCATTGGACCAGTGTTCTGTCTATCATTGGAGATTCTCACTGTATGTAATCTGTTGGCACTTGTGCCACCCCCCTTCCTGTCCCCTCTAGGGTGCAGATGGGCATCGATCAGGCTGCACTGATGGCAGTGGTGAGGCTGCGGCATTGATGGCAATGGTGAGGCTGCTGCATTGATGACAATGGTGAGGCTGCAGATGGGCATTGATCAGGCACTGACCCTTATTTTGCTTCAAAGTTTCTTTTTAATTTTTTTTTTTTTTCCTTGAAACTTCCCTCTTAAAATGAATGTGCGTGTTATATGCCTGTGCGTGTTATATGCCGATAAATACGGTATATATATATATATATATATATATATATATATATATATATATATATATATATATATATAACACATCCCATAAAAAATATAGATCTATATATAGATCTATATATAGATCTATATATAGATCTATATATATAGATATATATTTTTTTGTTGTTCTTTTTTTGTTTATAGAACAAAAATTAAAACCGCAGAGGTGATCAAATACCACCAAAAGAAAACTCTATTTGTGATTAATGTAACTGTTCTATACACAGACACATCATCACTGCTACTGACTCCCAGCATCAGTCACTTTGTGTTTGATTGGGGCAGCCCAGCTCATCCTTACTACACACATATACTTTAGCGTCTATGAGCCCCGGAGGCATGTTTTTTTTGTTCTGTTTTGCTGCACTGCATGCATACATTGTAACTCCTTCCTTTTTTGTATTTTTGGATACATTGTAAACCCATAAATCATGGAAATGCAGATTGTGGTTTTTGCACATATGGACTAGCTCTAGGTTAACTGTACTACATACACATGGGGGTTGATTTGCAAATAGACTTTGCACCTTGCAGGTCTAGTTGCACTCTGCAAATACAGTTGCTCCAGAGCTTAGTAAATGAAGTAAAGCTCCACTTTGCAAAGAATACCCAATCACATGCAAGGAACATTTTAAAAAAAGCATTGTTGTTTGCATATGATTGGATGATGAAAGTGAGCAGAGCTTCCCCTCATTTATTAGGCTCAAGAGAATAGGCAGAGTGCACATGATGCTCAGAAGTGTGCCTAGCAGGTTTTGTTTAGGCAGCCCAGCTCAGCTGTTCTGCATGCATACACTGTAGATTCTATGAAACTCATAGATGTTGCTTGTAGTTTTTGGTCAAGTAGCTTGTAGGGGGGGGGGGGGCAAGGCTAGGCACCTAAAACAGGGTCACTGGCTTGCCAAGGGGTACCTTTACTTTTGCCAAGCATTGTATACACAACTGGTCTCCAAGCATGCATGTAATTTACTCTTCATCATCTGTACCTGTGCACAGGCTGTGGTCCCTGGAGGTGCAGATCTGCTCCCATTGGAAGATGGATCGCTGCAGATGAAGTGCCAACATCTCACTCTCTGCAAGAGGCTGTCTCACCTCCCATAAGTACACGCCTATGACAGGCTGCTTGCCAGACTTTGTTACCCTTGGTAACCACAGTATCTTCACACTGTATTAACTCTTTGTACTGGAGGGCCCAGGTGTCAGGCAGAATCAGGGACTCCCAAAGAGGCAGAGAGCCCTGGCAGAAGCAGCCACTGGAGGTCACATCTTGCTTGCTGTCTGTGTCTTTGCTTCCCTTCTTCCCATGCAGCAGGCTGTATGTTGTGGGACTACATGACGCAGCAGCCCATCAGCAGTTTCCCATACATACCCCCCCCCCCCCCCGGTGGTTGCTTGACTTCTTCAGCTGACAGCCTTTCCCTTTTCCCACGTGGCTGGAACTAACTCAGTCAATCAAGTTAACTCTTAACCTCCCAGCTGGGGCAGCATTAAGCACTACTTGCCTACAAGCTAAGTTCAGCTGTACTACATGCATGCACCGTAGCCTTCATTAACCCCAGCGGTGTCGCTTGTGGAGTTTGTTCAGGCAGCCTAGCTCACTTGTACTACATGCATACACTATGGCCTCCATGAACCTCAGAGGTATAGCTTATGGTGTTTGTTCATGTAACTCAGCTCAGCTGTACCACATGCATACACTGTAGTGTCTATGAACCTCAGAGGTGTGGCTAGTGGTTTTTGTTCAGGCAGCCTATGAAGCTCAGAGGTGTGGTTTGTGATGTTTGTTCGGGTAGCTAGGCTCACTAGTATTACATGTATAAACTGTAGCTTCCATGGACCTTAGAGGCTTGGCTTGTGGTTCTTGTTCAGGCAGCCCAACACAGCTTAGTTGTACTACATACATAGATGGTAGCTTCTATGAACCTCAGAAGTATGGCTTGTGGTGATTGTTCAGGCAGCCCAGCTCAGATTAGCTGTGCTTGATTGATACACTGTAACTCATTGACAGCCCATCCATATGGGGCGCAGAGGCGCCGCCCCCTAATCTACATGCAGGGCGCCGGATGCATGGATTCCAACAGGTTTTTTTTTTTTTTAAACACACGATTAGAACCTGAGGCTCTAATTGGCTTCAGAAAAGGGTGGGCTCAGCGTTCAAAGCACTGTGCCCTGAGCCAACCCGGTTGTGTGACAATAGCGAATTAATATTCGCTATTGTCTTCCTGATTCTCCTCCTGACCAATCAGGAAGCAGGTCCTGAAATCCAATTGGCTAGGGTATTCTTAGGAGTCCCAGCCAATTGGGTCTCAGGACCCACTTCCTGTTCGTCCGGAAGGAGAGGCAATGGCCCCTGGAGTGGGGAGCGAGATCCTTTGTCATCTGCCTCTTAAGGTAAGGAGGCCTCTGATTGCTGCTATCCTGTCCGTCTCCCACATAAGGGTGGGGGGGGGGCGCTGCCTTCCCATTTGTCTCCCGCGGGGGGGTGGTGTTGGTTTTCCATCACCCCCCCCAAATATTGAGCACCAGCCGCCACTGTTGTAGCTATAACCCTGTGGATAAGGGTCCAGCTCAACTGTACTACAAACATACACTGCAGCTTCCATGAATCCTAATGGTGTCATGATCACACCTCTGGGTCTCAGCTACAGCTTGGGACTGTGTTACAGGTAAGTCAGACAGGACTGCTCAATGAATTGCACATATTAACTGCTCACAGAAGTCCTTCCACCTGGATTATACTGGATAACATGGTGAAAAATTAAAGAGAGCCTTTACAGCAACCCACTACTTCTCACATAATGTTACCCATGCCAGGCCACTGTAATGAGAAGGTCAGGACAAAGGTACTTGTTAACCACTTAAGGACCGAGCCTCTTTCTGAGATTTGTTGTTTACAAGTTAAAAACAGTTTTTTTTCCTAGAAAATTACTTAGAACCCCCAAACATTATACATTTTTTTTTCTAACACCCTGGAGAATAAAATGGCGGCTTGAATTAAATAAATAAGACAACAGTAAAGTTAGCCCAATTTTTTTTTTTATATTGTGAAAGATAATAATGTTATGCCGAGTAAATTGATACCCAACATGTCACGCTTCAAAATTGCGGCTGCTCGTGGAATGGCGACAAACTATAGTTTGGGATATATATTTATATAGATAGTATTATATTGTCAAAATGGGACGCCTGCCTTTACAAGCACCTGAACTTTAACCACTTGAAGACCGCCCCACGCAGAAATACTGCAGCAGGGTGGCCCCTCCTGCACGAAATCACGTACCTATATGTGAATTTGTGCTCAGGGTCAGGGCACAGCGGAAGCCAATCAGCGGGTCCAGTGGACGCGGTGCCTGCCGGGACCTGCCGATCCTTCTGAGGAGAGGCAGAACAGTGGTCTGCCTATATAAACAAGGCAGATTGCCGTTCTGCCAGAGGGGAAAATGGAGATCTGGTGTTTATGCTAAGCAGAAACGCGGATCTCTGTTTTCCCCCCAGTCAAAGCATCCCCCACAGTTAGAAAGAACTCCCTAGGGACACACTTAACCCTTTGATCACCACTGGTGTTAACCCCTTCCCTGCCAGTGTCATTAGTACAGTGACACTGATCACTGAAATAATGTCACTGGTCCCCAATTAGTGTCAGTTAAGTGTCCGATTTCAGTCGTCGTCCCGCTAAAAATCGCTGATCGCCACCATTACTAGTAAAATAAATAAATAAATAAATAAATAAAAATTCCATAAAAATATTTGCTTATTGGGATTTTTTTTACCAAAAATATGTAGCAGAATACATATTGACCTAAATTAATGAAGAAATTTAATTTTTTTTTACATTTTTTTTATTGGATATGTTTTATAGCAAAAAGTAAAATAAATATATATATATATATATATATATATATATATATATATATATATATTTTAAATTGTCACAATTTTTTTGTTTATAGTGCAAAAACAAAAAAACACAGAGGTGATCAAATACCACCAAAAGAAAGCTCTATTTGTGGGAAAAAAAGGACATCAATTTTTTTTTTTGAGTACAGCCTCACACGACCACGCAATTGTCAGTTAAAATAACGCAGCGCCGTATTGCAAAAAATGGCCTGGTCAGGAAGGGGGTAAACCTTCCGGGGATGAAGTGCTTAATGGCATCCCAGTCTTAGTCCGTAGGGTTCAATATTGAGTTGGCCCACCCTTTGCAGCTATAACAGCTTCAACTCTTCTGGGAAGGTTTAGGAGTGTGTCTATGGGAATGTTTGACCATTTATGAGGTCAGGCACTGATGTTGGACGAGAAGCCCTGGCTCGCAGTCTCCGCTCTAATTCATCCCAAAGGTGTTCTATTGGGTTGAGGTCAGAACTGTGCAGACCAGTCAAGTTCCTCCACCCCAAACTTGAACCTTGCTTTGTGCACTGGTCCAAAATCATTTGGTGGAGGGGGGATTATGATGTGGGCTTGTTCTTCAGGGGTTGGGCTTGGCCCCTTAGTTCCAGTGAAGGGAACTCTTAAGGCTTCAGCATACCAAGACATTTGGGACAATTTCATGCTCCCAACTTGGTGGGAACAGTTTGGAGATGGCCCCTTCCTGTTCCAACATGACTGTGCACCAGTGCACAAAGCAAGGTCCATAAAGACATCTTAATTCTCCTTTAAGGGGGTATAGCAGGGGGCGTGTCCTATGCCTGCATACGTTTGCTAGTAGGTGTCCCTCATTCCCATCTCAAAATGTTGGGAGGTATGCACACAGGCATTTAAACCTCCTCCCTGTTAGGTTTGCTTGCTGTTTGTTGCTGCTTTCATAAATGATCCCCCTTCAGGTTTTTATGGGTTTTTTGATACTATTTCGGCTCAGCTGAAACTCCCAGTAACATGGCTTATTACATAGGCGGCTGGAATGGAGGTCTCACAAAGCAATAATTGTACAACAACCTTGTCTCTTTCAAGCCTTCAGCAGTAAATATTTTCTCAGCCGGCTCTCAGATATTTGCAGTTAATACAGAATGTCAGTCCTTGAAATGAGCACTTTAAGGTGAATGGATGCTTCTGGTTGTGATGATGAAATATCGGTATCTCTCTATGAGAATATAATTGTTTACAGCTCTTGGTTGTGCCTCTGCCTGGATCACACAGATGTTATTCTGCTCAGTAATGCATGGACAGAAGTATTGTGCCAGTGCCTCTGCCTTTCCAGGAGGTAGATCGTTTGTATTCATCTAGAAAAGCAAAGGCGGAGAGATTGTATCTTAACAGTGCTATGAGCCATAGGAAAATTCATCCCACTGCTAAAGCTGCTGGTTTTTTTTGTTAATTAAAAGGATGCATCAATCACACATTTTCAGTGATTCTATGTAGTATCATATGTACACTTTTTTTTTTCATTTTGCTATTGCTGACTCCCTTCTGAAACTGTCTGCAAGGTCTAATTCTTCCTCATCCTGCTAAAAATATGTTCTTCTTTTGTCAGTTTTTCCGGTGAGAGAGACGTCACATGACCCCCTGTCCAGACATGATACATGCTATGCATTAACATACATCTACAGACCCAGTCTGGACAATATGGTAACCTGCTGACTTGGCACCATCCACAAGCAACTTAACTTCAATGAGACACACAAGCTGAATTCAACACCGTTTACCTTGTTCCCGACCAGCCGCCGGAGTTGTGGTTGGCTCTCCTGCGCAAAACGGCGTCATTGTACGTCGGGCGCGTACACGGCGATCTGTGGGCACCCGCGAACGCTTCACAGAGAGGCAGATTGGGGATCTGTCAGTGTAAACAAAGCAGATCCCTGTTCTGACAGGGGAGTAGAGTGAGATTGTCTGTTCCTAGTGATTCGGAACAGCGATCTCTGTGTTTGCTATTAGTACCTACACTCTAGATCTTTTTGGTAATCATTATTCCCTGGATACATCTGCCTATTACCAACACCCTATATCACCTTTTATGCGTCTGATAATTATACGACTGTCATGCTCCTGAAGAAGCGACTGAGTGAACCACTGCGCCCGGACACACACCCTGACCCACAGCATTCTCCTCTTATGGCCCATACACATGATCCGAATATCGTACGAAAACAGTCGTCCGAGGAAGGATCGTACGATATTCAGATTGTGTGTACACTAATTTTGACAGCCGATCACGACGTTCATCCGATATTATTCGATCGGACATGCATGAAAATTTTCCTCGTACGATTCCAGATCGTACGATTTTCATTTAGTCAGTATAGTTGTCGTCCAAAAATACAATACAAATACATTACAACACATAAAAGTGTACAAGAAAACACTGCGCTAACTGGTGAAAAGGAAGCAGCTACATACAGTGTGACAAAAACAAATGCAAAGATGATAAGAAAATGTAGCGCATAGTGAATAAACCAAAATTACAAAATGATGGTGCTGAAATGTATTCCAGTCCAAACAAGAAAAAATATTATTAAGTCCTTCACCACAGTATAATAAACTGAACATATGATAAACCCAAAGTCAATGAACCAAAGAGCAGATTGGTAGAGGGTATGAAGTCCCACTGTGTGTAAACATGGATGCAATCCCCAAGGAGGATGGTGTTCCAAATGTTGGCAAGAAGCTGTGTTGATCCGTAGAGGTAAACCACATCAACCAGAGAATGGCAACAAGAAAAAAGACGATAAGTATAAACTCTTACCAGATCAAATGGACTCCCCTGTCAGCGACAGGGAGTCTTGAAGGCAGTGTGCCACCCAGGGCATATGGAAGGATATCCCGGCAGTCAGAACCTCAAGATTGGACTCTGCGTAGACTCCAGGAATCACCAGGTAGATCTTCACGGTAGGTAGGCACAATAAGGATCCGGAAGTTGGAATGTCCCTCATATGGCGGAAGCTAGGCATTCACTCCCATCCGGATAGAATGTGAAAAGAAAAAATATGCTTCCACATAGTGCAGATAAAAGGGGTGTTTTTATTGATCTAAGAAGAAAAGGATCAGCATGTATCTTATTGGAAATGCCGGTTTGTGCTCCACCTGCGTTCCAGCTGACTGGAAATGAGGATACGTCATCGACGAGACAAGCGTGGTGATGTCAGCACGCACCTCCTCAGACGCGTTTTGTCATAACTAACATTCTCAATGGGGAACCCCATTCCCCGTCGAGGAGGACGGGAGCTTTGAATCTGGCCGGCCGGCTTATGTTTTATGTCTGGAATTTTATCGCTTTTAGTGATACTAGCGTTTGGCATCTAGTTGTATGTTTTGAGCCCAGCTTACTTCTGGCCTTCCTGAGGGGATTATTTGCCTGCTTTTTTTAGTGTCTGGTAAGGAGGCAATCTATGTGGTGTGTGGGTCACTTATGTTCTGGTCTTCTTCACATTGGTGACAGTTTGGTCCCTTCTCGCTCCAGAGCATCTATTTCTATGTGTACACCACTCATAATTTTTACAGTATCACGCTATGTTATTTATTTTTTGATTTATATCACTATCCATGGATCGCATATCTGCTGTGGGAGGATTTCAATTTTCCTGGTTTAAAGATTCATCACCCAGGCTGGGTTTAAGGCATTTGCACGTTTTGGCTTGCTATCTGGTAAGCCTTGATTTCACATGGTGTTTCATATATTTTGAATTCAATCGATCAGACAATCATTGTGTGCAGTGTTTATACATAATTGGGACTTTTTTAATATAATTTATGCATCTAATTTGATTCACTTTGGACTTAATTTAGCGCGATTTTTTTCTTATTTATGTATTTGTGTTTTTTTCACATTCATTGCAGCTTTGTTGGGGAGCCTGGTCCACCCCTGTTTGTGCACTGGACTAGCGCAGTTTTTTCCTTCTTACATGACATCATCTAATGTATAAGGGACTCAAAGACTAGACCTTGGAAGCTGCAACCTCTCCATTGCCAGTCCTGTCTCTGCTCCATTGCCATTTTCCAACTCCTTTTGTTTGTTTTCCTGACTTCTGAAAATTTGAAAGGGCAATGGCCCATGATTGCAGCAACTCTAATCCTCTTGTATAGCTTTTTAATTAGGAAAATGCATAATTTGCTTGTGAGTTCCTGCCAGTTGAATTCATATTTCTGTAACGATGGCAGGTCCTCCTCCAATTTAATCAGTACTCAGTTTTTAAATGTCAGAGCAACCAACTTGTAAACACCAGTATGATCTAAACAGGTTTATACACTAAAGCCTCGTACACACGATCGGATTGTTGGCCAACAAAATCATTGAATTTTTTCTGAAGGGCGTTGGCCCAAACTTGTCTTGCATACACACAGCACACAATTGTTGGCCATCAATTACGAACGTAGTAATGTACTAGACGTACTATGTTGTTTTTCAGCTCTTTAGGGCCACCCTTTGGGTTCCTTCTGCTAATTTAGTGTTAGTAGAAGTTTGGTGAGTGTTGATTCGTGATTTTCTTTTCACGCTATTCATTTAGCGCTTTTCATTTTACGCTATTTATTTAGCGCTTTTAATTTTGCGCTTTTCATTTCACGCTTTTTAGTTCGTTTCTAAACGGCTGTTTGTCAACCAGCCATTGCGGAATCGGAGGAGGAGATAAAGTGTTATTTATTATTGGCCTTGGAGTTATTGCTTTGATGTTATTTTTTTGGTTGAATAATGATTTGATTTGGTATATTTTCTATATTTTTGGATGCATAGAATGCACTTTTTGGTTAAAGTGGTGTTCCTGCCGAAATTATACTTTTTAAATAAAAATACCCCTATAATACACAAGCTTAAAGTATTCTAGTAAAGTTAGTCTGTAAACTAAGGTCTGTTTTGTTAGTTTATAGCAGTAGTTTGTTATTTTATAAACTTACAGCAGGCCGTGGCCATCTTAAGTGTGGGCATCTGAAGCCAGACTGTATTTCTTCCTGGAACTCATCCTTGCAGATCTCGCACATGCTAAGTGCAGCACAAGCAGTGTAATAGGTTTCAGGTCAGGTTTCCATAGCAACGGCAGTGTCAGAGGAAGTTGCCGCCCCTTCCCAGAAGGCATTGCAAGCAGGAAATGATGCGATGAGCCACGGCCAAGGAGGAGGAAGTGAAAAATGAATACAGCAGATATACAGTAGGTGCTGAGAAAAAATTAAAAAATATCCAATTCATTTACAGTGCACAGTTTAGTGAGGGACGCTGAAGAGTTGTAAAAGTGGGTGGAACTCCACTTTAAGTTCTATTAGCAGATAGCATGTCTAATTTTATCTGTTTTTTTTTTTTAATGCACAATAAAAAAAATTGTGGAGAATAATACTTGGCTATGTGTTTTACTTCAAATGACAGTTTGGGAGTAGGCAGTTACATTTAAAAAAATATGTAAAATTGACAAGGGACACCAACATAGTTGTATCTTTGATCTTAAAAACTACGGGATAATGGTGTTGTGGTAACTTGCCCAAAAACAAACAAACAAGCATAATAATATTATTCTTGATATCACTAGAAAAAAAAAGCCTTTGAAAATCTGTTTGCAATAACTCCATCAGTATCACCAGCAAAGAAGCTTCATTATCATCCCATTAAAGAAGAAGAGAATTGTGCGCTGCATTTGGAGATTTCATAATTTGCCACGTCACGAATGTTAATTCTCCATTACGAACGTTAGTTTATAAGATGGACCGCTTCCGGCTCGTCCGAGCATGCGTGTTTGTACTTTGGATTTTGGATTTGGATTTTTGTCCGACGAACTTGTGTACACACGATCGGAAAATCCGACAACACACATTTGTTGCTGAGGAAAAACTGAGGAAAAAAATATTTTTTTAATATATTTTTGGGGGATATTTATTATAGCAAAAAGTAAAAAATATTGCTCTTTTTTCAAAATTGTCACTCTTTTTTGGTTTATAGCGCAAAAAAATAAAAACCGCAGAGGTGATCAAATACCAGCAAAAGAAAGCTCTATTTGTGGGAAAAAAAGGACGTCAATTTTGTTTGGGTGCAACGTCGCACGACGGCGCAATTGTCGGTTAATGCGACGCAGTGCCGAATCTCAAAAAGTGCTCTGGGCTGAAGTGGTTAAAGTGTGAAATACCTGTTGACCGTACCAGTTTACTTACTTTTCTTAATAAATGGGACAGGACTACCTTTCCTACTAAATGTAGTTGCATGCTCCTGCTATTTATTCTAGCAAAGTGTAGGCAAAGTAGGCATTGCTACTCTAGTTACCTCCTCCAGCATCTGGGTCCCATGCCTATAGGTCCTGCAGCATAGTGAACACAGTTGGTCGGCCACTCGGCACGGGTGCCATTCAGAGAACGCTTTGTACTTTTTCAATGAATGCAAAGTGTTCTTTGATTGGACTAGGTAGAGAGGCAGGACGGTGATGTCATGCTCACCACCTCATTCAATCAGAGACTATTTTGCACTCATTGAGAAAATGCAAAGTGATCTTTGAATGGCCTACCTCTTGTGTTTACAGTATAGCAGAGCAACCGCTCAGCACGGATCCCACAAACTAGTGGAGGTCACCGAAGTAGCAGTGTCTACTATAGTGATTTCCAGCTTCTAGAAGGATCCCACTATGCATATGGTATATAGCAGTGATGGCAAACCTTGGCACCCCAGATGTTTTGGAACTACATTTCCCATGATGCTGAACTGCACTGCATAGTAGACATGTGCAACTCGTTTAGTTCCGAATTAGTTTTTTAACACATTTTTACAAATCAGTTAATTTCCGAATCTTTACAAATCCGGAAATTTAAGAATTTCAAAATTCCCGAATTTTTCAATTTCCGAAATTTTGAATTTCCGAATTTCAAATTTCCAAATTTCTGAATTTCCGAATTTCAAATTTCCGAATTTCAGAATTTTGGAAATTCGGAAATTTGAAATTTCGGAAATTTTAAATTTCGGACATTAAAAATTCGAAAATTGGAAAATTCGGAAATTCGAAATTTTGGAAATTCAGAAGTACGGAAATTTGGAAGTTCGGAAATTGGAAATTTGGAAATTGCAAATTCGCAAATTGGAAATTCGGAAATTTGAAATTAGGAAATTTTAAAATTCAAAAATTTGAAAATCCAAAAATAAGAAAGAAAATCTGAACATTCAAAAGAATGAAAATCTGAAAATTCGAAAACCCGAAAATCTGAAATAATAACTAAATAACAATAAATATTTAAATATAGGTATTGGAATTTCCTTTCAAATTTGGCTGTTAGTGAACGTATTTGAACGAATTATCTGAAATAACAAATGCTGTCTCTAAACGAATGGAACGTAATGTTCAAATAATAATAAATAAAGAAATTAGAAATTCGGAATTTGGAAATTCTGAAAATTTGGAGCATCGGAAATTCGGAAATTTGAAAATTCGGAAATTCTGAATTTTCGGATTTCCGAATTACGAATTTTTGAATTTCCGAATTTCCAAATTTCAAAATTTTCGAATTTCCGAAAAAACAAATGAAACAAAAATGAACAAATTTTTTGTCAGTGCACATGTCTACTGCAGAGTGCATGAGCATCATGGGAAATATAGTTCCAAAACATCTTGGGTGCCAAGGTTCGCCATCACTGGTATATAGTATACGGTCCAAGCTGTACCAATGTAGCGATTGAAAAAATGCCATTTCTGGAGTTTTTTTTTTTTTTAGGACCATGCCATGGTCACATGACTACAGAAATGAAAAAAAAAAACATAAAAATAGTATTATGCTATTATTAGAGACAGTCTGAATTGCAATTGTGTAAACTTTAAACCTAAAATCAAGGTGGAGGAATCAGTTAGGTAAGGTTAACTGGAAAATAGGTGTTCACTTAGCAAGGAATTTTCCCTTAGCTTAGTGGCTGAGATGAAGCTCCGGTGATTCCTTTACATGACGGCAAAAATACTGTTTTTTTTTTTTTTTATTTTACTTGCACATGATTGGGTACCCTTTGCAAAGTGAATTTTCACCACATTTACTAAGCTCTGAGACTATACCCTTGCAAAGCGAAATTTTTCTTGAAAAATGTATTTCCCCTTAATGGAACAACCACAATGTGTCAGACGACATGTGACTAATATTGGTACTAACTACCTCGCCTTGTGCGTTGATGTGCGTTGATTGAACAAAAACTTCAAAAATCTTAGCTAGCTTGTGTATTTTTTATTTGACGTTTTTCCTTATGATTTTCTTTTAGCTCTTCTGCTTCTAGCTATCCACATGTACTGTAAAACCACTATATTGTCATCTCTTCATGTCATACTGGAATCTAAAAGGACTGGTGATGATTATTTCAACAGCCCAGATAGCAAGTATAACTTGTCACAAATTGGCAGTGTTGAATTGTAAGTCGTATTAACTTGCTACACATTTTCACTGGCAAGTTGTACACTTGCAGAGCACTTGAAGCACAAGTTCTGGTTGACACTTTTTAAATGTATAGCAAATTTGCGTGGCAAGTCTCTAGCAAGAGCAAAGTTACAGTGGTGAGTCTACAGCAAAAGCTCTGCAGGTCTACAGCATGAAAATTCTGCCACAGTGACCCCCTGTGGTGGGATGACTATTGCACAACATAACTGAACCAAGAACTTGCAGCAGACTTGCAGAATGTTTGCAAAGAAAGTTGATCTGGAGTCATACAATGCGAACTTGCAGCAATTGTGCAACAAATTGTGCAAGGCCGGTGCTACCACTAGGCAAACTAGGCAGCTGCCTAGGGCGCCCGGCCACTGGTGTTCCTACTCTCTTTCAGCAGCAAGCAACTAAGTCTCAGCATCAGCAGGCAGCCGCCGCTCCGTTCGCATATAGTGTCAGAGGCGCAGTGGCGGCGGAGGACTGTGTCTGTGTCCCGACTCCCGAATGAATGGAAGCAAGCAAACATTCATTGATGGGCACTGGTGAGGCTGCATTGATGGGTGCTGGTGAGGCTGCATTTGATGGGCGCTGGTGGGGCTGCATTTGATGGATGCTGGTGAGACTGCATTGGATGGGCACTGGTGAGGCTACATTTGATGGGTGCTGGTGAAGCTGCATTGATGGGTGCTGGTGAAGCTGCATTGATGGGTGCTGGTGAGCCTGCATTTGATGGGTGCTGGTGAGGCTGAATTGATGGGTGCTGGTGAGGCTGAATTGATGGGTGCTGGTGAGGCTGCATTGATGGGTGCTGGTGTGGCTTCATTTGATGGGTGCTGGCGAGGCTGCATTAATGCGTGCTGGTGAGGCTGCATTGGATGGGTGCTGGTGAGGCTGCATTTGATGGGTGCTGGTGAGGCTGAATTGATGGGTGCTGGTGAGGCTGCATTTGATGGGCGCTGGTGAGGCTGCATTTGATGGGCGCTGGTGAGGCTGCATTTGATGGGCGCTGGTGAGGCTGCATTTGATGGGCGCTGGTGAGGCTGCATTTGATGGGTGCTGGTGAGGCTGCATTTGATGGCCATTGGTTAGGCTGCATTTGATGGGTGCTGGCGAGGCTGCATTTGATGGGTTCTGGCGAGGCTGCATTTGATGGGCGCTGGTGAGGCTGCATTTGATAGGTGCTGGTAAGGCTTCATTTGATGGGTGCTGGCGAGGCTGCATTTGATGGGCGCTGGTGAGGCTGCATTTGATGGGTGCTGGTGAGGCTGCATTTGATGGGTGCTGGTGAGGCTGCATTTGATGGGTGCTGGTGAGGCTGAATTGATGGGTGCTGGTGAAGCTGAATTGATGGGTGCTGGTGGGCTGCATTTGATGGGTGCTTCATTAAAAAGGTGGGGTATACATGGGCAGGGCAAAGGGGGTGGAATCAGGGGTGGAGCCACAGGGGTGCGGCAAAATGAGGTTTCGCCTAGGGTGTCAAAAATCCTTGCACCAGCCCTGAGCCTGGCAAGTCTAGCAATAGCTGTGCATGTCATTTTCAAACTTGCAGCACAATTGCTTGCTATCTGGGAGTCTGCCATAGGGAGCATGGGATCATAATGGGCAGTTCATTGAGGGTCTGTAACGGTAAAATGTCTGTAACCCCTGATCGGATGAGAAACTTGCTCCTCATTGAGTCAGATCTGAGCAAATGCAGATTCATAGGAGCTTCCAATGCAAAGCTTATCTAGGTTGGGCCTAAATTAAGAGTTCTTAGAAATTTAGCAATGGGACCCTGCAGCACATATAAATTCATTAATGGTCGCTGACAATTATAGCCCTGTATGAGTGATGTTTCCTGCAGGCGCTGAGTAATTCAGAAATTCTTTCAAATTAATGTTGAACTTGTCATGTCTGCAATTATACACATAATTAGCCTTCTATAAAATGCACGGCGTTACTGTAGGGCATTGACAGTCTAACATAGTTATCAAGCTTTTTTGCAGTCTCCTGAAGCTCCCTTTTCTCGCCAGCCTGCCTTGTGTGGCCATGAATTCCAAATCATTTTTGAAAACAACTGCTATCCCAGTGCACCCGTTTCTTCAAAATAAGACTTAAGTAATCTGAATAGAATAATTTAGTGATGGAGTCCTCTGCGCTATTGCATAGCACCATTATCATTTTAATGTTGAGCAAGGTTTCATTTGCTAATTAGCACAGAGACGGCGAGCTTTTCCCTACCATCATGTTATTTTGTAGCCTTGTTAGTTGTGACTTCAGCGCAGAGACTGCAGCTGATGGGGACATAAGGGAGAAAGCATTCATTTGTGGCAATGTAGACAATTATTGTTAATGGGACTTGGAATGCATTGAAGATGTACCTTTTAACATTCTCATTTAAATTCCCAGCTTCATGACGGTATGGATTAATTCGCCATTTGGCTTCTCAGTGAATTAGGTATGGACGCTATAGCTGGCTGTACCAAGGGTGGCAAGTTGTAGTTATTCTCAAGCATGTGTTGTAATAAGGATGTGTGAAAGTGTAAAGCTTCTTTTCGTTGAATAAAAATACAATCTCATTGAAAGCTACATCTCTCCTCTACAATATTAACAGATACTAATGCGCAAACCACAAAACCCAAAGGACGAGATCAATTCAGAGAACCTAAAAAACTTCCTAATGTAGCTGCCAACATATGGGTGTTCACACACCAATCAGAGAAAATGGAATAAGCGGGTAATTATGCGGCACTTACTAAAAATGACTACTAAATTAAGCTAAAAAATGTAAAAAAGACCAAATAATAATGGAGATTCAATTAAAAAATCCAAATGAATATTTCGTCTTGCAATTAATCTTCCATCACATTGTGTAACCAAAGATTACAACAAACCAATGTTACAGCAAAAAAATGAATCCAAAATGCCCCACTCATGAACTACCAGCTTAATGGAGCCCATAAAGAGGGGGTACGTAATGCCCAATAGAAGGAAAATTCCCTTTAAACTGATGAAGAAAAGTAATGATTGATCCAAGGTCTTTCTAAAGGTTAAATATGATCACAATCACAATAATACTAATACGTGCAAACAACACACTGTGCAAAAAAAACTTTAACTAAAAAGTATTGAAATTATTTATGAAGCACAATATAAGCGCAGAACATGCTAATAAGTGCATAACAAAGTGCAAATGTGCAATCTGTGCAAAGGCAATATAAATTGAAAAAAAAAAAACATAAAAGAACGTGCAAAACTCAGCAAAAGTGTAGGAAAACACAATATATAATAGTAAGGCCCACTGTAAAGCCAGGACAAAGTGCCTAATAATATGCAGTGAAACAAAGTGTCCTCAATAAAGAAGTCCCATACACGGTGCAATCAAATTGTGACAATTTCAATGAACGACAGTTCATCAAGGATTTCCGGTGCCACCTTTCAACAAATCTCCAGTGTGTGGACAGAAGTGGTCCCCCCAGCCTCTCACCTCATGGCTGAACGATAACAGCCCTGCTAGCAGGTAAAGAACAATCCAATCCATCCGCAGCCTCCTCAATGGTAAATCTCCTATGGATCTCCTGCCTTTCAACCCACTCCGTTCTCAGGGCGCCCCCAATAATCAGCCAAATAGTGGGGGTCAAAGAAAAGAGAGGAGGAAGCACTCCATAATGTAGTATTCAGAAACTAAATAAGTTTAATAAGAGGTAATGCACTTACAGTTAAAATGTTAACAAACAAGCGTAACACTGCTGGTGCTTCCCGATCCCAGCTGTGATTGGAAAGCTGAACGTCACCCGCCTCTTTTCCCTGACGCGTTGCGTCACTATCACGTGACTTTTTCAAAGTCCACAGTCACAGTACCGGAGCATGATGGGACTGTGACGTCATAAGGGGGCGGGGTCACCGGGTGACATCAGCCGGTGGCCACGCCCCATGACTATATAATTGGTTGTGGACCTCGCTCATGGCATTACAGCGAGAGGGAGCGTCGTGTCAACATCTCTGGAAGAGAAGAGGGAAGAAGGCGTCTCAAAAGACCGGGCTCCTCCACTAGCAAAAGAGAAGCAAAAGAGCAGAAGATAGCGGAGGAGCCCGGCAGAAGGAAGAAGGCACCGGAGAAGAACCAGAGAACGCGGAGACCACACCGGAGAGTAGGAGAAGAGGCCTGAGAGACCCCCGTAGTCGGCTGAAGACCCCCGAAGTCGGCAGAAGACCCCCCGAAGTCGGAAGAAGACCCCCGAAGTCGGAAGAAAACCCTCGGAGCTGCCTAATAAATTACTTTTAAAACCTGTGTAGTGTGTTTTTTTATTGACACTTTTTTTTTTTCCCCAGGTGAATGGGTAGGGGTATCGTGTACCCCATATTCATTCACATAGGGTGGGGGGCCGGGATCTGGGGGCCCCCTTGTTAAAGGGGGCTCCCGGATTCGGATAAGCCCCCCACCCGCAGACCCCGACAACCAACGGCCAGGGTTGTCGGGAAGAGGCCCTTGTCCTCATCAACATGGGGACAAGGTGCTTTGGGGTGGGGTGGGGCTGCAGGGCACCCCCCTGCCCCAAAGCACCAACCCCCCATGTTGAGGGCATGCGGCCTGATACGGTTCAGGAGGGGGAGGCGCTAGCTCATCCCCACCCCCTTTCCTGACCGACCGGGCTACGTGCTCAGATAAGGGTCTGGTATGGATTTGGGGGAAAACCCCACGCCGTTTTTTCGGCGTAGGGGGTGCCCCTTGGAATCCATACCAGACCGAAGGGCCTGGCATGCTCTTGGAGGGGAACCCATGCCGTTTTTTTATTTTTATTATTTAAAATTTGGCGTGGAGTTCCCCCTCAAGATTCATACCAAACACAGTTCCTGGTATTGGCGGGGACTCAAGTCGGATCCCCGTTCAATATGAGTCGGTACCCTGTCGGGTTGCTATGGAAATGGCAAACTGCAGCTAAACGAAACCGCAGCTAATGGCACTGTACAAATGCAGCTGATCGCAGTGCCTGGTGTCTTGAATTTCACAGAAAAAAAACATGCTTTTAACTGCGGCAGAATAGCCGTCCGTGTGAAAGGCACCTTACTATTATATATTGTGTTTTCCTACACTTTTGCCGAGTTTTGCACGTCCTTTATGTTTTTTTTTTTCAATTTATATTGCCTTTGCACAGATTGCACATTTGCACTTTGTTATGCACTTATTAGCATGATCTGCGCTTATATTGCGCTTCATAAATAATTTCAATACTTTTTAGTTGAAATATTTTTTTGCACAGTGTGTTGTTTGCACATATTAGTATTATTGTGATTCTGATCATATTTAACCTTTAGAAAGACCTTAGATCAATCATTACTTTTCTTCATCAGTTTAAAGGGAATTTTCCTTCTGTTGGGCATTACATACCCCCTCTTTAAGGGCTCCATTAAGCTGGTAGTTCATGAGTGGGGCATTTTTGATTCATTTTTTTGATGTAACATTGGTTTGTTGTAATCTTTGGTTACACAATGTGATGGAAGATTAATTGCAAGACGAAATATTCATTTGGATTTTTTAATTGAAACTTCATTATTATTTGGTCTTTTTACATTTTTTAGCTTAAAGGGGTTGTAAAGGTAAAAATTTTTTCACCTTAATGCATTCTATGCATTAAGGTGAAAAAACTTTTGACAGTACCGCCGCCCCCAGGCCCCCCGTTTTACTTACCTGACGCCTCGAATCTTCGCTGCTCGTCCTCGTCATCTTCATTGCAGCTCAGCCTTGTCGCTGATTGGCTGCAGTGGATGGATTGAAAGCAGCGCAGCCATTGGCTCGCACTGCTGTCAATCACATCCGATGACGCGGCGCGCCGGGGAGCGGGGCCGAGTGATACAGCGAGCGGCTATAGCCGCCGGCTGTATCACGGGAGCGCGCCCGTAAGCACTCACCACCATGCGAGGGAGCTCGCATTAAGGTGGTAAATGCTTGCGGGGAGGAGCTGAAACAGCCGCCGAGGGACCCCAGAAGACCAGGTTCGGGGCCACTCTGTGCAGAACGAGCTGCACAGTGAAGGTAAGTATAACATGTTTGTTATTTAAAAAAAAAAAAAAAATTACCTTTACAACCCCTTTAATTTAGTTGTCATTTTTAGTAAGCGCCGCATAATTAACCACTTATTCCATCTCTCCTCTACATTTTATACTTTTTCCTTTTTATTATAAGAATTTTTAAATAAACCTTAGGGAATGACAACTAGATTTTTGAAAGCTGACATGTACTTATGTAGATAGATAGATAGATAGATAGATAGATAGATAGATAGATAGATAGATAGATAGATAGATAGATAGATAGATAGATTTTATAGTGGTACCAGAGGAGGACAATGAAAATCCAATAGATAAAATATTGTCTTTATTACAAAAGTTAAAATTGTTTAACACACTTTTTCTAGAAGAAAACCATTAGCTCAATACATATATAACATGTCAATTATTACTCGTATGCCCTGTACACAGGGTCAGACATTGATTGGTCATTCCAACAACAAAATCCATGGATTTTTTTTGACGGATGTTGGCTCAAACTTGTCTTGCATACAAAGCATCACAAAGTTGTCGGAAAATTTGAAAGCGGTGATGTAAAAAACACGTACGTCGGGACTATAAACGGGGCAGTAGCCAATAGCTTTCGTTTCTTAATGTATTCTGAGCATGCGTGGCACTTTGTGCGTCGGATTTGTGTACACACGATCGGAATTTCCGACAACGGATTTTGTTGTCGGAAAATTTTATAGCCTGCTCTCAAACTTTGTGTGTCGGAAATTCCGATGGAAAATGTGTGATGGAGCCTACACATGGTCGGAATTTCCGACAACAAGGTCCTATCACACATTTTCCGTTGGAAAATCCGACCGTGTGTACAGGGCATTATGCCGCGTACACACGAGCGGACTTTTCGACCAGACTGGTCCGACGGACCGAGTCTGGCAGACAATTCGACCATATGTGGGCTTCATCAGACCTGCAGCTGAATTTTTTGGTCGAAAATCTGACGGACTTTAGATTTGGAACATGTTTCAAATCTTTACGTCGGAACTCCGCCGGACCCAGTTCCTATCGAAAAGTCCGCTCCTCTGTATGCTAGTCCGACGGATGAAAACCGACGCTAGGGCAGCTATTGGCTACTGGCTATCAACTTCCTTATTTTAGTCCGGTCGTACGTTATCACATACGAATTCGTTGGGCTTTTGGTGTGATCGTGTGTAGGCAAGTCCATTCGTTGGGAAAGTCCGTTGGAAGTCCGCCGAAAGTCTGTAGGATAGTCCGTTGGACCAGTCCGGTCGAAAAGTCCGCTCGTGTGTACACAGCATTATGTGACTCTATTACTGCTATGTCAAGAGGTCAACGTGTTTCACAATTATAGCTTCCTCAGGACCACTATATCTTGACCACAGATAGAGATGGCCTATCCGAAGTAGACATGTGCACGACAAAAGCAGATATATTTTCGTTGATACAAAATGATTCGTAATTCCGTTAGTCTAATGATTCGTAATTTCGTAAGACATGAGGTTTCATATTCAGACTCATTCATATTTTCGTACAGATGTATTTGTTTAGATGCGGCATTCGTTATTTCGGATAATTCCTAACTTCGGATAAATTCGTATTCGTTACGTTCACTAACAGCCATATTTGAAAGGAAATTCCAATACCTATAATTTAATAGTTTGTTATTAATAGTTAGTAAATTAGTTAGTAATAGTTTAGAATTTTCGGATTTTTGTTCTTTCGAACTTTCTTTCTAATGCCTCATACACGCGATCGGATTGTTGGCCAACAAAACTGTGGACTTTTGTCCGAAGGGTGTTGGCTCAAACCAGTCTTGCATACACACACGTCACACAAATATTGGCCAACAATTACGAACATAGTGACGTACTACGTGGTTTTTCAGCTCTTTAGCGCCACCCTTTGTGCTCCTTCTGCTAATTTTGTGTTAGTAGAAGTTTGATGAGCGTTGATTCGCACTTTTCAGTTCATGCTTTTCTGTTCATTTCTGAATGGCTGTTTGTAAATAACGTGTTATTTATTATTGGCCTTGGAGTTATTGCTTTGACATTATTTTTTGGGTTGAATAATGATTTGATTTGGTATATTTTCTATATTTTTGGATGCATAGAATGCACTTTTTGGTTAAGTTCTATTGGCAGATAGCATGTCTAATTTTTTTTTTTTAATGCACAATAAAAAAAATTGTGTAGAATAATACTTGGCTATGTGTTTTACTTCAAATGACAGCCTTTGAAAATTTGTTTGCAATAACTCCATCAGTATCACCAGCAAAGCAGCTTCATTATTATCCCATTAAAGAAGAAGAGAATTGTGCGCTGCGTTTGGAGATTTCATAATTTGCCACGTCACGAATGTTAATTCTCCATTACGAACGCTAGTTTACAAGACCGGCCGCTTCTGGCTCGTCCTTGCTTCCGAGCATGCGTGTTTGTACTTTGGACTTTTGTCCGACGGACTTGTGTACACACGCTCGGAAAATCCGACAACGCACATTTGTCCGAGGAAAATTTATAAACCTGCCATCCAACATTTGTCCGTGGAAAGTTGGCCAACAATTGTCTGAGCGTACACACAGTCGGATTTTCCCCTAAAAAAAAAATGATTGTGTGCGATCATCACAGTTGGCCATCTGCCTGTCTCATGTCCTTAGCTGTGATGTCTGCAAACAAGAAGAGCTGATTAGGTGTTCCAAACATAATATACAGCTATAAATCCAAATGAAAATATTTGCCCGTGATAAGAGCAGATTCAGCTGCACGGAGGAATCTAGGTTACGGGGTTCATTGGTTAGGAGTTTCATTCTGTTCATCACAGATAATGAACTTATCCCTTCATTTAAATGGTCACAGTAAATTAAGTAAGAATGGATTTGGCATTTTATATGCAAATTGCTAAACAACTGCACAGTGTGCGCACCTCTGAAGTCCTATATTTATAACGCACATTTTAATGCTGAGCAGAGTAATGATGCTACATTACCTCCTTCCTCGCACATTATTACCAAGTAAATAAATGCTGCAGGCCAGAAAAGTTTGGCAGTTTAGTTATTTATTGTGACCTTCTATGCTAGGAATCTGTTTAAAGAGCAACCCTAGGTCACTACTATCTATCAGTGAACAGCTAGTGTAAGGCTACATTAACACATTCCCAGTTTAGCCGTGGATTGTTTGCAGCATTCTTATGCCCCGTACACACGTTCGGATTTTCCGATGGAAAATGTCCGATCGGAGCGTGTTGTCGGAAATTCCGACCGTGTGTGGGCTCCATCGGACATTTTCCATCGGATTTTCCGACACACAAAGTTGGACAGCAGGAGATAAAATTTTCCGACAACAAAATCCGATCGCGTCAATTCCGACCGTGTGTGGCCTGTTCCGACGCACAAAGTGCCACGCATGCTCAGAAGAAATTCCGAGACGGGACAGCTCGTTCTGGTAAACTTAGCGTTCGCAATGGATACAGCACTTTCTTCACGCTGCAATGTTAAAAATGGTTTAATACAGTGCACTCTCTTCTTCTTTATAATGTGACAAGAATTAAGTAGTTTTGCTGCTCATATTCACACACACTTCTCACAAACTTTTATTTGTGTTTTTTTTAGTGGGATTCCATGAATATATTGTTATTAGTTGTCACATCTGACAGTTTTATATTATTTTTTTTTTTTTTTTTTTTTGGATTTTCAGCCTTTTTTTTTCTTTAATGTTTGGATTTTTTCCAAGGCTGATCTTTGTTCAATGTTATTTTTATTTTTACTCCAGAATATTTTTGGGTGTGTTTTGTGTGTCAAGTTACCCCAACACCATTGATATCTTTTATTATTTAATCTCAAGGAGATTGTTTGGTGTTGGTGACCCTTGTTCATTTCACATTGTATATTTGAAATGTACCTGAATCCTCACAAACAAGCTGTCATTTTTGAAGTAAAACACATAGGAGAGTATAATTCAAAACAAAAATCCTTTATTAAGGGATCAGAACCAAACAAAGAGGGAGGCAACACTGGATCAACAGGAGAAATTAGCGAAGCCTGGGACCCCCACGGCAGACATCAATTCTTCAACATGAAAATTGGTGGCCTGAGGAGTCCATATGTAAGGGAGGGCAGTCTGGTCCAGAATTCGCAGAGATCCGGATAGCAGCAGATGACATCTGTGTCCCCAGGCTGTGGTACCACAAGAGGCTGCATATTTTGGCCGACCAGACTGAACCCAGGGCAATCACTGTCTGGTCTTCCTTCCACGCTTCCTTCCGGGCTGTGGCTGTGCAGTTGGAGATGTGGCAGGAGGAGGAGTAGGACCTGGAGGAGGAGGAGGACTGGGAGGACCTGGAGGAGGACTGGGGGGACCTGGAGGAGAGGGAGGACGAGGAGGAGGACCTGCAGGAGGAGGAGGAGGACCATCACAAAGGTGTGTCTGAGGTGTCATTTTGCCCCTCATACCTTTCTTAAGAGCCTCCAATATGAGGGCCTCACACATGACTTGTTGGCCCTCCTCCATCCTCTGCATTTTATATGCAATGAAGGCAGCAATGTTCTCCTCCATGGTGTGGGGTGCTCCCAGGACCTCTGTAGCCCTCCAAAAGAATCCTATAGCAGCCTCCTCTAGGGCACTCCTCCTACTGCCACTTTCTCTTTTCAGGTGGGGTGGAGGGACCTGCAAATCAGCCAGCCGGCTCGGCCCGGCCACCTCCTGGCTGAGACTTCCCTGTGTATGAAAAAGGGACATGGTTTTAGTTTTTGCATCATCAATCACAATCCTAAATTAGTACTCCCAACTAACATCTAGTTAACATCATTGATTGGACAAGCAGAAATATTTAGAGGAATGCTATACCTGGCTCAATCTGGGCTCCTCCACATATCGCCTGGAAGGCCCAGGTTGGGCGTCAGAAGCCTCAGCCGGGGGGAAGGAAGCGTGGAAGGAAGACTGGAGAGTGATGACCTGGGTTCAGTCTGGCCTGCCAGAAAGTGCAGCCTGTCGTAGTACAACATCCTGGGGACATAGATGTCATCTGCAGCTCCGGATCGCTGTGAATCCAGGACCTTCTTGCGCTCCCTCAGATATGTGCTCCTCAGGCAACCAATTAATATCTTTAAATAAGTGATGTCTGCCGTGGGGATCACCTGCTTCACAATTTCACACAATTGCTCCAGTGCTGCCTTCCTCTTTGCTTGGTTCTTGAAATGGGGGTGGTTAATCTCCCGCAGACATGGCAGCTCCCTTAGCATCTCTAGGAATACTGACATGAAGTCATTATCTTTGAGTAGCATATCCATGTTCACTGCAAGACACAACACAAGACAAAGCCTAATGTCAGACAAAACTCTCCTAATCTTGTTACAATATAGGCCTCAATCTAGAAGCAGTATAGGCACAAGTTTGTCTCTTACCTTCATTCTTACGATCGGCACGTCCAATGCTCCTTCCTCCGCTCACAGATCGTACGTAATACGCACGCGTGTTATGCTTTATACACACTGCACATGCGTGTAACTCCGCCCCCCCCTGACATTCTTTCTAGTCTATTCCCCGCCCCTTTTCGTTCGGCGCAGTGGGTGAAGAGCATGATGGCGGAGTTAGAGCAGGTGTGTGCTAATTATAGCAACGAGGAAGAGGAGGAAAGCCCGGATCCGGATACGTCACGATCCAGAAGGAGACGTTTTAAGGCCACAAATATGTCCTTTGGGGAGATGTTGGAGATGGTCGACATCATGAGGAAGTACGACTATGACGGGAAGTATGGGCCTTACCCCAACCCCAACATCAGAAAGGCCAAGATCATGGCGAAAGTGATCAAAAGCCTTCACAGGAATTTCGGGGTACGAAGATCTAAAGATCAGCTCAGGAAGCGGTGGTCGGACCTGAAGTTGAGAGAGCCAGAGCAGTACCGAAAGATCCGGAGAGTGCTGCAAAAAAGTAAGTAGTTGTGCTGTGTTCCTATTCTTTCTGTCTTTATTACGTTTGTGCTGCTCCATATGCTTTTATTAATTGTAACGTTTAAAAGGGCAACTTTAATGTTCATGGGCCCATTATTCGTTCGTATCAAACATTTTTCTTTCGGCCTCTAGAACACCATTGTTTAGGCCATATGCATTTTCCCACATTTTTTTGGGGCCTACTTGGATGCCAAATATTTGTTTGTGTAGATGGGTTTGTTACTAGAATGAAATGCAAACTAGATTGTGTGTAAGGAGAGGACACTGAGCAGCTGTTTTCACATCTGGACACTGGAGCACTAGTGTGGGACACAAGAACACCATTTTTATTAGGGGGCCACACAGGTACTCCAGTGTATACTATAGGGGGGGCTACATCTGTGAAGCTTGTACTAAACTGGTAAAGTATTGCAGCTTGACAAAGGGCAATAAAAAAAATACATCTTGGAACTCGGCTAAAATAGACAATTGTACCCCACTTCCAAGCAATGTTTCCTATTTCTAGTTCTGCCATCAAATATCTGTGTGCTAATTATAACATTTTTGTTTTACATAGGGGAGAAAAGACTCGGAGGACACCCCTCATCCGAGGAGACCAGAGACCCCCCACCTCTGGAAGAAGGTGAAATACCCCAAACCCAAGAAGAGCAGGAGGAAGAAGAAGATGTGGTGGAGATTGGCACCACAACAGGTGAGTGTCTGCGACCACAGGCTCAGGTAAAAGAGATGGATGGTGGCAGATTTTTGAGACCTGTTTTTTTTTTTATTTATCTCTTTTTAGGTGATCGTGAGGTTGTGGATCCCGAACGCTTTACTTCAGAAAGTGCCCAGATCCTGATCGGGGAGATCATGGGGTGTAATGCCGAACTGCAAAACATCCAGCAAAAAATCCATGATGTTATTAAAAAAAATAATAACATCATTGATGTTTTGGGGCGATTTTAAACCCCACAAAATCACTTTTTGGATTGTGGTTCAATCTTTTAAATTTTTTTGCAATGTTTTGAAAAGCCAAATTTGGAGGATGCACACAGTGTGCCAACATGTGCTATCTGCCATCACGGGAGATCAATGGACGCGTTTTGGGGGTGCAACCCCTTCCTCAATTATAAAGTAGCGTTGAGGAAGGGCTTGCTCCCCCAAAACACGTCCCTTGATCCCCCCGATGGCAGATAGCACATGTTGACATTGGGAAATTGGTGTGCATCTTCCAAATTTGGCTTTTCCAGGGGTGATTTCCCCCCATCTGAACGCTATATCAAACCCAGTTCCTAAATACTGATGTCTGATATAGCCTTCAGGTTTTACCTAATGTGAACTTTGTTAGTTCAAGTTTTTTGGCTTTCTTGTTGGTTTTACACAGGCCTGTTTTATCTGAAATGGACATTTCGAATTTTGCTAATGCTACTGCAAAAATTGTTATACAACAAACATGTTGGTTTGTTTTAAAAACCTTTGGTAAATGCACATGTGATTGTGCAGGTATAAAAAAGTGGCTTACTCAAGAATGTGTGGATTATTGTCTCAACACTACAACACTTTTGGGGTGATGTAATAGCTGTTTTATGCAAAAGTGGGGGTTATTTCCTAAGGGCAAATCCTCTTTGCACTACAAGTGCAGTTTCAGTGCAGTTGCAAGTGCACTTGTAGTGAAATGTGTTTTTGCATTTAGGAAATAACACCCAACAGTGCTTTGTATAAGGTTACCCAATCACGACATTTTCTGCACTCAAAACATTTCTGTCAGGGTCAGCTAAAACAAACACAAGCAGTAAATGTCCACAAAGATTTTCTTTTTTTTTTTTTTATTTGAAAAAGGCTTCACATATTGTCTGGCATATTGATAGCCCCCCTACCCGCAAAGAACTCCAGGTAGCGTAACCGGACATCACGGGCACTCAGGGAGGGCAAGCCAGGACGGCCACTTTCAAGCGCCGTCAGTGTGGTTTGATGTAGGATTCCGGCCTCAGGCCCAACTGAGCCAGCATAGTTGGCCGAATGTTTCCGTAAAAAGTTATGGAGAACACAGCACGCAAGTATTATATGGTTCAGTTTATACTCCGCCATATGGATAGGTGTCAGAAATAGGCGGAACCGGCTGGCCAGGATTCCAAATGTGTTCTCCACCACTCTTCGGGCTCTGGCCAGCCGGTAATTAAAAACCCTCTGTTCCGGGGTGAGGGTCCTCATCGGGAATGGCCGCATCAGGTGGTCCCCCAGCGCAAATGCTTCATCAGCAACGAACACAAATGGGAGTCCTTCAACATTGTCCTCTGGAGCTGGCAAGTCCAAGCTGCCATTCTGGAGACGCCTGTAGAACTCCGTCTGGGCGATGACTCCACCATCGGACATCCGGCCATTCTTCCCCACGTCCACATACAAGAAGTCGTAATTAGCCGACACCACCGCCAACATCACTATACTATTAAACCCCTTGTAATTATAATAGTACAACCCCGAGTTGGGTGGTGGGATGATGTGGACGTGTTTCCCATCAATTGCCCCTCCGCAGTTAGGAAAGTCCCACCGCTGGGCAAAGTGGGAGGCCACAGTCTGCCATTCCTGTGGCGTGGAAGGAAACTGTTGAGGAAAAAACAATAAACATTACTATTTTTACTCTGAAACATGGCAAGCAGATTAGACACAAACATTATGGGGCAACCTCCAGACAGCATTTATTAAGGGGAATTTAACAAGGCCAAAGTATAAGGTACACCTATCATATTCCCCCTCCCCCCCTCTCATGGGCCATTTCTAACATTATGGGGTGTGTGGAAATCTTGGACAGGTAACCCTCTTCACTTCATTGAGAGATGAATGCCTAAATAATGGGTATTACTTTGAACAGCTCCTCCTTAGTTACACTATTGGCAGCCCACTGGACAGGTAAGAAGTGTCATAATACAAAGATATAAATACACACTGTACACATTTGAGGACATTTGGACATTCTGCTATTACCTATCAAGATAATAATAGGATACAAAAACTTTAAACAGTACCATAGGAAAGTATACAGGCAG
This sequence comes from Aquarana catesbeiana, assembly GCF_042186555.1. NCBI lineage: Eukaryota > Metazoa > Chordata > Amphibia > Anura > Ranidae > Aquarana > Aquarana catesbeiana. The sequence goes on from NC_133331.1 coordinate 35,327,192, forward strand.
GCCCTTGCACTACATGCTTTGGGGAATTCAGCCATAAATCTGACCACAAAAGAGATGGGTATAGTGTGTATGGGTTTGGCAAAGTCAGCAGATAGATGATTGAGGATAGATAGAGAATTGGGATCAGCTGACTTAGCAGTTGGGGGAGGGAGGGTTACTAAAAATTATTTGGGGACACCACAAAAAAAAAGCCTCTGGCACTCTGCCTGAATTTAAATCAAAAATAACATTACCAAACATTTTAGGGGGTGTTTGGGGTAAAGCACTACTATGGAGCTGATAAAATACATTGTTAAGTGACTACATGAGGTGAATATAGGGCAGGAGACACCATGCTGGGGAGGTTAGTGAAGGGCAAATATGTATGAAGGACCGAAAATAATAATTACATAAAAATCCAGCATGCATGAGGACAAAGGGGACATTCACAGCATATTACAAGCATGGTAATTAGGGAATGAGGAAAGAAATACAATATATTATCAAACATTAAAGACAATAAAATGTGATATAAAAGGATAAAAATCTTACCTTCATATACTCCTTCTGCAGGACCTGTATGATGGCAGAACAGGTCTCTGGGATAATGATCCCCAGAGCCTGGGGGGAGATGCCTGTCGAGAACTTTAAGTCCTGCAGACTTCTCCCTGTGGCCAAATACCGCAGGGTAGCGACTAACCTCTGCTCCGGAGTGATGGCTTGCCTCATGCAGGTATCCTGCCTGCTAATATAGGGGGTCAGCAAAGCCAACAAACGGTGAAACATGGGGTCCGTCATCCTGAGAAAGTTCCTGAAATCATCAGGATTATTCTCACGGATCTCACGGAGCAAAGGCATATGAGAGAACTGGTCACGCTGAAGCAACCAATTCTTGGTCCATGAACTCCTCCCCACCCTGTTCATGGACTGGACTTGTGTCAAGGTCAGGACCCCAACACCAAGCCCCCGCACAGCACGAACTCTACGAGGAGTACGCATACGAAACATGGCTAGAAAACGGTCGGCTGCTCAGAACGAAGTAACAGAACGCACTGAAGAACAGCAAGGCCTGTGAAGAGCAACCTGAAAAACAGCAACGAGCAGGCAAGATCACACAGAAAACTCTGATACTGACTGCACGCACTGAAGAGCAGATACAAACCCACAAGCACAAACTGAACGGCAGAAAACGATCTGAAAGCCACGAGTCTGAAAAAGCGCGAATCATCTCTCACCAAACTTTTACTAACACGAGATTAGCAAAAGGAGCCCAAAGGGTGCCGCGCTTGGTTCTGAACCGGCCTTTTCTAGTCTCGTCGTACGTGGTGTACGTGACCGCGTGGTTGGCGATCGGAAATTCCGACAACTTTGTGCGACCGTGTGTAGGCAAAACAAGTTTGAGCCAACATCCGTCGGAAAAAATCCTAGGATTTTGTTGTCAGAATGTCCGAACAAAGTCCGACCGTGTGTACGCCCTATTAGAGGAGGCAAAAAATGCTATGGCCACATACAAAAATTGCCAGATTACTCGTGGCCAGTTTGCATAGCTCCCAACTGTCCCTGATTTTGAGGGAATGTCCCTTATTTGGAACAATGTCCCTCTGTTCCTCTTTCCTCCTCATTTGTCCCTCATTTTGGTCTGATCCATATAGTTGTATATAAAATGCACTTTTTATCTTACAAAAAGTGTTTCCCAGTGCTAAACCTTTCATCTGATTTCTTGTAAATTTCAAAAGCCAGTATAAAGAAATAATAGTGGTAAAAAAAAATTACTTTGGGTTTAACGCATAATTTTTTTTTTTTTGTATAATTCTTGTTTGATCACTTCAGCCCCAGGAGATTTTACCCCCTTCCCAACCAGAGCACTTTTTGCGATACGGCACTGCATCGCTTTAACTCACAATTGCGCGGTCATGTGACGTTACTCCCAAACAAAATTTACGTCTTTCTTTTCCCCACAATTAGAGCTTTCTTTTGGTGGTATTTGATCACCCCTGCAGTTTTTATTTTTTGCGCTATAAACAAAAAAGAGCGACAATTTTGAAAAAAACGCAATATATTTTACTTTTTGCTATAATAAATATCCCCCAAAAATAAATAAAAAAAAATTTTTTTCCTCAGTTTAGGCCAATATGTATTCTTCTACATATTTTTAGTAAAAAAAAAAATCGCAATAAACGTATATTGATTGGTTTGCGCAAAAGTTATAGTGTCTACAAAATAGGGGATAGTTTTATGGCATTTTTAATATTCATTTTTATTTTAGTAGTAATGGTGGCGATCTGCGATTTTTATCAGGACTGTGACATTATGGCGGACACATCGGAAAATTTTGACACCATTTTTAGGATCATTTGCATTTATACTGCAATCAGTACTATAAAAATGCATTGATTACTGTAAAAATGTCACTGGCAGGGAAGGGGTTATCACTAGGGGGCGATCAAGGGGTTAATTGTGTTCCCTGGGAGGTTAGTCTAACTGAAGGGGGAGGGGACTGTGTAGGGGAGATGACAGATCGCTGTTCATACTCTGTATGATCAGGCAATCTGTCTTTTCTCCCCTCAGAGAACCAGAAACTGTGTTTACACACACAGATCCCGGTTTTCCATGTGTCAGCCGTGGTCACAGGAGCCTGGCGGTAATCATGACCACCGGGCACTCGCATCGGCTCAGGGGGAGAGCAGGGGGAGTGTGCTTGCGTGCCTCCAGGGGTGCGCCTGCGCCCCTAGTGACCACAGGGCGAAGCAACGTTACATAACGTCGCTTCGCCCAGCCACGCCATTCTGCCGCAGTATAACTGCGACGGCTGGTCATCAAGTGGTTAAGGGGGTGTGGCAGGAGGTGTGTCCTATGTCTACATACCTTTGTGAATAGGTGTCTCTCATTCCCATCTCAAAAAGTTGGGAGGTATAAGTTTGTGTGCGGCCAAAATGGCACAGAAGCTCCGACCCTGGACGCACAGTGCCTGCGTAGGTATTTACATAGAGCCGCTCAGATGAGGGTACCATCAAAATAACAGGCTGTACACTGAGGATGTTCAACAATAAAACACACTGCTCATTCTCACCCAAAGCCATGTCCCCAACATGTTTCACCCACAGCAGGGCTTGAAGTGTTACTAAACCCAGGACCCTGCATTCACTATATCTGGTCTCCCACAGTACACAGAACATGGAAATGTAATTATTTTAGTAAATATAAACTGCTAAATACCTTTTCTCATCAGCAGTATTTAGCAGTCTTGTAACTTCTATGAGTGTCAGGATGCAGGACCCCTGACCCTCTGTCTGGACAGTGCTGATTATTGGTCCTGTGCTGATCACATGCACTCTCCCAAGAAAAAAAAAAAAACTTCCTAGCAATACACATCCAACTGAGCATGTGCAGAGTGTCCCCTAGCTCTGTATTATCAGGAGATGGATTTGGGACAGTGGAGAGAGGGGAGGATCAGAGAAGACAGGATCAAACAGCCTGTTTACATAATGCAGAAGATTAACCCCTTAGATTCCACAGTGAGTATAAGAAGCATGCTTTACTGCATATACAGACTGATTTTACTGTTGTGGGTTTAGTAACACTTGAATCATGGGGATGGGGCTTTTTTTGGGAAGTGAGCGGTGTGAGTCATTGCAATAAACTCTGGTTGAAGTTGAACATCTTCGGTGTGGCCCGATATTTTGATGGCGGAATACGGTGGATAAAGAACAGACTCCGGGGGCTTGGCATCCAGCTGATTGCAGGAAATCAAGGAGAATGCAGGCTGGCCTTTGAGCGGTGAAAGCGGTTGGGTTTGTTTAACACTCTAGATGAAGGGTTTATATGCAAACAGCAACAGTGCCTGCCATTGACTTATACAGAGTACAAATCTGACAGTTAATGACTAATGGTGGCACAGTGTGTGCAAGCAGCACTTACAAGCACTGGCAAGAATCAGGCAGGCTGCCCCTGGATACACACAAACTGCCATGTGATTTAACCTTATGCTGCAAATACTGCATCGGTGCTAAGCATACATTCACCCATTTTATCTTATTTGTAGTTCTGTAATCTATTAATTGTTAGATCCTACAAGACCCTTAAAGGCTTTTTTCACCTTTCTGAAAGACACAAAGAAACCCTCTGACGAGATTTTTTAGGGCAATGACTCCAGAGATAGTGTATGCAGACAATAAAATATAGAAAAATATAGTTTAATACAAATTCTAAAAAACATCAATACATAAAAGCTTTTGTCAAAACCGCATATTAAACTAATGTCATAGGTAGAAGAGCATAATCAAACCACTGTTTACAACACTCGTGTGCCATTGTACAGAGTTAAGCTCTACGCGTTTCAAAATTTCTACACCACTTTTCCTGATGAAGAGGAATTACGCCAAAAAAAACTCAAAACACGTAGAACTACACTCTGTACAATTGCACACGAGTGTTGTAAACAGTGGTTTGATTATGCTCTTCTATCTTTGACATCGATTTATCATGCAGTTTTGATAAAAGCTTTTTTTGTATTGATGTTTTTTAGAATTTGTATTAAACTATATTTTTCTATATTTTATTGCAATGCTTTGTGGGCTTCAATGAAAAAAATGTATTATTTATTAACATTAATTATTTTATTAATGTGGGGTGCATATTTTAAAACTTTGCAAACTGCAACTATGCCTTTAAAGAGAAACTGTGACCTTGCCCATGCAGAGCAAAGTAATAGCGTCCACTGACAAGCATCCACTGACCCCCACATGTACCTACCTTCCTGTGTTCCCTTGAAGCTCCTCGATCCTCCGGAGCCAGTGATACGATCCAGGTATGGGGTAGGATGTGACCCGCTACCCTGTGATGGATCCCAGGCCTAGCTGCCAATCATATAATTAGGGGAGGGATGTTTCCCCTCCCCTAGGTCACCCACACAGCGAATATCAGCACAAGCTGTAGAGGAGCAAGGAGCTGCAAAGGAGTGCAGGTAAGGAGAGAATATGGGGCTTAGAGGATGCCCCCCAGAGACACTGGCACTTTGCCCTGCTTCAAAATGGTGACAGAGTCTCTTGAAGCTAATTGTTTTTGGTCACATGAACATGTCATTGCTTTAAAAAAAAATATTTGTCGCTATTGAATTAGAAAAAAGTGTAATGTACCTTCGTCCTATCAATTCTGCAAAAACAACTGGGAAAATTTGAGGCAACCTTGGACTTTCGTGGTACAGTATAGACTTACAATGCTCAAACAGTTTATTAAAAATATACAAATTAAAAAAAAAAACTCCATTAAAAAAAAACCCCAGAATGGGAGACATATAAAATACGTAGGGTAACCCATAACAGGAGACCACCTTAGACAAATAAATTCCTCTGATGTAAATTGGCAATCAGCCCCCAATAGAGGATTTGACATTAGTCTCTTCTCAGTAAAGAACTCTACATGTTTCGCGTGGGACCACTTCTTCGGGAGTATAATTCAGAGGAAGGTTTATTCTAAAAGAGAAACATATACATAAGGAATCTTCATACACCACAGCATAATAACATAATATAGTAAAGTTGCAGTGTATGGAGCAGACCACCCGATAACTATCATGATGGTGAGAAGTCCCATAACTGTAGTCAGACCTAATACATATGGTAAACGTGTTTTTTTTTTTAATGGCATTTTTTTTCAATAAATTTGTATATTTTTAATAAACTGCTTGAACATTGTAATGCCCCGTACACATGGTCGTATTTTCCTACGGAAAATGTTCAATGGGAGCTTGTTGTCGGAAATTCCGACCGTGTGTAGGCTCCATCGGACATTTTCCATCAGAATTTCCATCACACAAAATTTTACATCTGGATCTCAAATTTTCCAACAACAAAACCTGTTGTCGTAAATTCTGATCATGTGTACACAATTCCGACGCACAAAGTTCCACGCATGCTCGGAATCAAACAGAGGAGCCGCACTGGCTATTGAACTTAATTTTTCTCGGCTCGTCGGTACATGTTGTACGTCACCGCATTCTTGACGTTCGGAATGTGTTACTGTGCGTATGCAAGACAAGTTTGAGCCAACATCCTTCGGAAAAAATCTATGGATTTTGTTGTCGAAAAATCCTATCATGTGTACAGGGCAGAAGTCTATACCGCACCACCAAAGTCCAAGGTTGCCTCAAATTTCCCAGTTGTTTTTGCATGCCAATGCTTTTGCTCATGTAAACTGCATTTTCTTTGATCAAAAACAATGCAGAGCTTATAATGGGTGAATATTGACATGACTTGGTCATTGCAGTTCCTGGAATCAGGGCCAGAATTGTGCTTCCCAATGCTCTTGCCTCCTCTTATCGGCCCAGTCAAGTAGAGGCTAAAACAGTGTGGTCATCCTTGATAAGTCCATCTAGAACCAACTTGTAGAGCAGAGAAAATTCTACTACCAGTTCAGTCCTACAGTAGGTGTACAGATCCTGGGTGGGTGAAGTACACAATACACCATTCTACCAATAAAAATTCCTAGACTGTCCACAGATAGCAACCAAGAAGGCTCAGCCCGGTGACACAGCTAGGCAGGGCAGTAGCCTGCAGCCTTTTATTATACACAGCAATGTGTATAATGGCAATGCCAGCCTTGCCACCCTAGGTCACTGCCTATTTTGGATATGCTGAAAGCCAGCCCTGCCTGGAGCACCAGATTACTTACAGCAAAGTAGCAATAGGGTAACCTAGTGCAACTATACCTGGGGGAAAAAAATCTTTAATGTGCAAAAATAGCAGTGTTTTTTTTTTTAGTTTTTGAAAGAACAGGGAAGAGTTAAAAGCTTTGTCAGATTTTTCATGATACGCGTGTGGCAAAATACAGATTTTACAGGAATTTACAAGCACACTGGATATCTGACAGGATCAACTGGTATTTTTTTATGTATTTTTCAAGCAGTTATAGCAAAACCCTTTTATTGGTATATTTAACAGACAAAAGAAAGCAAATGAGAGCAGTTTATTGTTCTTGCTTACATATTCTTTAAAGCAATGGTCATCAACTCCTGTCCTCAAGGCCCACTAACATGCCAGGTTTTATGTATTGCCTTGGGGAAATGCAGACTAGAGTACTGCAATCACTGAGCAGCAAATGATATCACCTGTGATGTATTTCAGTTATCTTGCAAACCTGGCCTGTTAGTGGGCCCTGAGGACAGGAATTGATGACCACTGCTTTAAAGTCTATCTCAACACAAAAACAAAATATTCAAATATTGCAGCTTACCAGTTTTCTTTTTTGTTTTTTTTTAACATTTTCTCCTTAATTTTTACCTGTTAATCCTGCAAATAACACATTTCTTGGCTCTGGGTAATTAAGTGTATTCTTCCACTGAATCTATGGAGGGAGTCATGGTTGTTACCAATGCTGGACTTCAAATATGTCTGCCTTTGCTCATCTCCCTTACATGGGGGGGGGGGGGGGGGTATTATTAGTTTACAAAAGAAAGATAACATTAATTTTGCTTTAAGTTCATCTCCCAGGAAGAGAAAAAGACTCAACGGGTATTTACTATACCTACTCCTGTAGAGGAGCAAGGAGCTGCAAAGGAGTGCAGGTAAGGAAAGAATATGGAACTTAGGGGATGCCCTCCGGAGACACTGACACTTTTTCCGCGTACACACGACCGGTTTTGCCGTCGGAATAAACCCCGAAGGTTTCTCTGATGGAACTCCGACGGAATTCCATTCAAGCGGACTTACCTACACACGGTCAACCCAAAGTCTGACCAAAGTCTGATCATCCAGAACGTGGTTACGTACAACACGTACAACGTGACTAGAAAAAAAAAGTTCAATAGCCAGTAGCCAATAGCTTCTGTCTCGTACTTGCTTCAGAGCAAGTGTCGTTTTTGGTCCGTCGGAACAGCATACAGACGATCGGTTTTCCCGATAGGAATTGGTTCCCTCGGAAATATTTAGAACATGTTCTATTTCTTGGTCCGTCATAATTTTCGAAAAAAAAAGTCAGATGAGGCCTACACACGATCGGAATATGTAATGAAAAACTTCTGTCGAACTTTTTCTGTCGGACATTCCGCTTGTGTGTACGCGGCTTTAGCCCTGCTTAAAAATGGTGACAGAGTCTCTTGAAGCTAATTGTTTTTGGTCACATGAACATGTCATAGCTTTTGGTCATTTTTCATTTATCCCTCGAGGAAACCAGCGCAGAGCTTACAGTGGGTGGATATTGACATGACTTAGTAATAGCAGTTCCTAGAACCAGGGCCGGAATTGTGCTTCCCAATGCTGTATTTCAAACATGTCTGCCTTTGCTCATCTCCTTTACATTGGGGGGGGGGGGGTTGGATTAATAGTTTACTCAAGAAAGATAACATTGATTTTGCTTCAAGTTCATCTCTCAGGAAGAGAAAAAGACTGCATTTCTGGTAAGATCAACAGGTATTTTCTATAGTTGCTAATAAGGTTCCCACTAAGACCCCTTTCACACTGAAAGCATTTTTTAAGTGTTTTAGTGCTAAAAATAGCACCTGTAAAGTGCCTCTCAAGCCTCCCCAGTGTGAAAGCGCCCCAAAAAAAGTCCTGCAAGCAGCGTCTTTGGGGCGGTGCGGGAGCGGTGTATACACCGCTCCCACGTCACCCCTGCCATTAAAATCAATGGGCAGCACTTCCGAAGCGTCTAAAAAGTGCTTCGGCAACGGCGCTTCACTGTCGCTTTTAACCCCTTGTTAACCTCTTCCTTGGGGTTAAAAGTGCCCTGCTCCCGCCTGCACAGCGCCGATAAAGCGCCACTAAAACTAGTGGCGCTTTACCGCTAACAAGGCCCGGACCCCAGTGTGAAAGGGATCAAACTGTTTCCACAAAGTTGGGAGAATGAACTTGTCCAAAATGTCTTGGTATGCTGATGCCTTAAGAGTTCCTTTCACTGGAACTAAGGGGCCAAGCCCAACTCCTAAAAAACAGCCCCACACCATAATCACCCCTCCACCAAATGATTTGGACCAGTGCACAAAGCAAAGTCCATAAAGACATGGATGAGCGAGTTTGGGGTGGAGGAACTTGACTGGCCTGACCTCAACCCCATAGAACACCTTCGGGATGAATTAGAACAGAGACTGCGAGCCAGGCCCTCTCGTCCAACATCACAAATATGTTTCTAGAAGAATGGTCAAACATTCCCATAGACACACTCCTAAACCTTGTGGACAGCCTTCCCAGAAGAGTTGAAGCTGTTATAGCTGCAAAGGGTGGGCCAACTCATCATTGAACCCTACGGACCAAGACTGGGATGCCAATTAAAGTTCATGTGTGTGTGTAAAGGCAGGCATCCCAATACTTTTGGTAAGATAGTGTAAATAATTGTCCTAGGGAGCACTGGGCTTTTTTCCCACACTAAAAGTAGAGTTTCAGTTTAATTTAGCATAATTCATTAAGCTCACCATGCTCTCAGACTAGAATATAAAGACTTAATTACAGGCAATCATAGCAAGGTCACCCCAAAGCATACCTAAGGCATGGAAGTACATGGTATAATAAAGACAGCCAACTAAGCTCACAGTACTAGGATCTGCTGTGCCAAATAAGCCTGCAGTAGCTCTGCCAATGTTAACAAGCCTTGGCAAAAATGTCACCATATCATTCAACGTGAGCTATTTTTATTCATCAAATCAGATGCTTACATAGAACCTCTCCCAGCAATACATAACTTGAATTTTGAACTTATATTACAATACCACATAAAATAGCACTGACAATTTACCTGCATCAGACAGTCTATTGATATAAATGACATAGCCTCTCTGGAGCCTGAATCCCCTGACCCATAGCCCATCTCATGATGACCTCCAAAAGGAATGCACGCGCTGATGGTTATATATCGGAGAATGGGTAATAGAATATTTTTATGGCATACAGCAACAAATTAAATATTTTGTTTTATTGTATTGTGCAGTAATGATTCAACCCTAAATTAAATGGCTCCCAAGTCTCTCCTAACCAAAGCAATCGGCACATTAAATGAAGCAAAACATAAATGACCCATTTTTATTAGTGCCCTAAGGCAAAGTATTGCTGGCACGGGGCTTAAAATGTGCTGTAAGTCCTTCCAAAGACCTGGGAATGAAATGTTAGATTTGTTTTATTGCAAAGGTGAAAGAGTATCCTGCAATATAGATGGATAATTGAGAGGTGGTTGGGTGGCTAAGAAATTCTAGACTGACGGATACAGTTCTAGATTGATTCAAGATAAATATTTGATGCGTTTCTATGTTTAGGTAATTTTTTATTTCAATAATAAAAAGGGATGGTAATTATATTTAATGAGAAGTGTCCTTTGTGCTGGTGCACGCTCTCCTAAATACAAATCTGAAGTCTTCTGTTTACCCCCCCACCCCCATATACCTGTACATGTAATCTTCTGGTGCTGTGAGGGTTAATCTGCCACAAGCGCTCATCAAGGATGCCAACTATGCCCACCTTTTCCACCCCCTCGTCCATTCATAGAATCTGTACTAGAGCTTTCATCAATAAAAGGTGCTCTTTGAATGGAGGAGGCAGACCTTTTATTAAACCGTGTTTCATTCATAGAGCACTTTTCAATAATGAAAGCTATAGTACAGCTTCTATAAATAGAGGAGGACAGAGTTGAAGGAACCCACATAGCATTAAACTGAGCTGCAAGTTACAAAATGACTTGCTAAGCTATTGCTAGACTTGCCAGGCTTCACATGTTTGTTGCACAATTGCAGTCCACATTGCATGACTCCAGATCAACTTTCTTTACGAATATTCTGCAAATCTGCTGCAAGTTCTGGTTCAGTTATGTTGTGCAATAGTCATCCCACCACAGGGGGTCACTGTGGCTGAATTTTCATGCTGTAGACTTGCAGAGTTCTTGCTGTAGACTCACCACTGCAACTTTGCTCTTGCTAGAGACTTGCCACGCAAATTTGCTACAAATTGGGAAAGTGATAACTAGAACTTGTGCTTCAAGTGCTCTGCAAGTGTACAACTTACCAGTAAAAATGTGCAGCAAATTACCAAGACTTATAATTCAACACTGCCACAAATTTGTGGCAAATTATTCTTGCTATCTGGAAAGCACATACGGCCCTGCACATATAGCCGTACAGATTTGTGCATACTTTTGCATACATGTGTACAACTGCTGTCTGCTATTAAGAGAAAAATGTAAAGTATATACTCGAGTATAAGCCGAGTTTTTCAGCACATTATTTATGCTGATCCCCCCCTACCCCCTTGGCTTATATTCGAGTGAGGGCAGGGATACCGGGCATTAGGCTGCTTGCCCTGGGGCCACTTTGAACTGTGGCTGCAGCCCTCCCCTCTCTCCCTCCCTTACACAGTGGGAGACCACTGTGTCTCTGAACTGACTCTGAAATTTTCGGCTGCGCTATGACAAAAGTCCCGCCCTCCTCCTAGACCAGCTCGTGTGATAGACAGAACACTGCGTCTATCACACGAGCTGGTCTAGGAGGTGGGCAGGATTTTTGTCACAGCGCGGCCAAACATTTCAGACTGAGCTCCAAGATACAGTGGGAGATGCCCGCTGTGCAATCCAGGTACTGACTGCATGAATGGGCACAGTCACTACTAGTGAGGCTGCAATGATGGGCACATTGAAGCTGCAATGATGGGCACAATGAGGCGGCAATGATGGGCGTGAGACTGCAATGATGGGCAAGGTGAGGCTGCGGTGATGGGCACAGTGAGACTACAATGATGGGCACGGTAAGGCTGCAATGATGGGCATGGTGAGGCTGCAGTGATGGGCACAGTGAGGCTACAATGATGGGCATGGTAAGGCTGCAATGATGGGCATGGTGAGGCTGCGGTGATGGACACAGTGAGGCTACAATGATGGGCACAGTAAGGCTATAATGATGGGCATGGTGAGGCTGCGGTGATGGGCACAGTGAGGCTACAATGATGGGCATGGTAAGGCTGCAATGATGAGCATGGTGAGGCTGCGGTGATGGGCACCGTGAGGCTACAATGATGGACACGGTAAGGCTGCAATGATGGGCAGTGAGGCTGCATTGATGGACACAGTGACGCCGGCATCCTCTGTGTTGTCCGTGCCGCACCACATCCTGAAAATTTACCAGTAGCTGCTGCATTTCCCACTCTAGGCTTATACTCGAGTCAATAAGTTTTCCCAGTTTTTTGTGGTAAAATTAGGTGCCTTGGCTTATATTTGGGTCGGCTTATATTTGAGTATATACAGTATATGGTTTTAGAGGTTACCATGAACCAACAATATATAACAAAACTCCAAAAAACTATCTGTAGGCTATAAAAATAGTAGGACTATGTCCCTCTAGAAGTCACTTTATTACAAACAATTAAAAAGTATCTGGATATAGAGCAACAACCCCCCATAAAATCATACCCTACCACTGTACCCCATCCATAGATAAGAGGTTTGTCAGACAATAGTATTATCTGATTCCCTTACTCGTAATGGAGGCGGCAGCACCCGACAGCTGATGAAAACATCAGCTGCGGTGCTGACATCGCTGGACTTCAGGACAGGTAAGTGTCCGATTATTAAAAGTCAGCAGCTGCACTATGTGCAGCTGCTGGCTTTTTATTTTTGCAGCGGTGGGCGGACCTCCGCTTTAAGTTGAATCTGTTTGTAAGTCGGAACAGGTAAATTTTTTAAGTGTAGCTCCAGCCGAAGAAAAATATTTTTAAGCTTTTTGGATAGCATAGGGACGGGATAACCCCCTGTAACGTTTATTTTGCTGTCTGTGCCCCTGTTCAGAAGATTTCACCTCACTTTCTGTCCCAATGACAATAGGATTTAAAAAATTTAGGGTTGTTGTGGAAACAAGCCTTGATGACAAAGCATCAGTGGAGACACATTTTTCCCAGAATAGCTCTTAGAGGAGAGAATTTTCCTTCCTAGGGGTAGATTTCCTCTCCCTTCCTGTTGTAGGAGTCGTTCGTAAGTCCGATGTTTGTAACTAGGGGACCGCCTGTAGTGTTTTGAGTTTTTTTGTAATACTGTTGACTTTGGATCAGTAGTGGTGGTGTTGCATGCCGTGCGAAGTTGACAAGAGGGCTTCCTTTACTTCTCCAGTCCAATGCCTCATGGAAGTGGCAACAGGGTGTAGTAGGACAAGGAGTGGAATGGGTGCCTGCAGTGAATTCAGACACAGCAGTTGGTCAGACAGTCTGAGGTCTGCTGAGATGCTGAAGATGGTCAGAACAAAACTAGTGTAGAAAGCTGGAAAGTAGGTCAGACTCTGGATTCCAAAGATGCAGGAAGAAGAGACGTGGTGGGGATGAGCAGAGGTCGGTAATAGTCAAGTGTAGCTTGACTGTGACTGGTCCTGTTACCTTGTTCCAGGTTCTCTTTCCCACCAAGTTATTACTGGATAATTTGAATAGGGCACAGAGATCTGTGGGATACTCCAGCAGGTTGAACAGCAATAAGAGGATGCCCTTTCTTTTGCAGCTACCCCTTAGAAAAGTCCCTTAGTAATAGCTCTGGGAATGGACAGCACTGGGACACCTTAAGCAATGGTCCAGCCTAGGCAAGCCTCAGTCTTTGCTGCTGTTGTTAACCCTCCTGTTGCACAATCACCCAGATCCTGCCCTCAGGTCTGTCACTCACCTTGGGGCTTGGATGCCACCCTCAGAGTCAAGTAGACAGTTACTCAGTGGACTCTCCAGACTGGATCCTAGGTGAAACCCCCCTTCTTTAGCTTGAAGTCTCCCAAAAAGTAGAGCCCATAGCCTTAGCTTAGTTGGGACCTTGCCTACGTCCAGACTGGCTGCTTCTCCTTGGACAAGAGCACAGACTGCTCTAACCCCAGATTATTTATGTGCTCTGCAACCACCTACTCGCCATCCCCCCCTCCTCAGGAATTGGCTGATAAGCTGATAACCCACAAATATTCAGGCTGCTCATTGACCTGCCCCACTTATATATTCTGGAGCCTTTCAAAAAGCAGGGAGAAGCAATTAAGGCTGTGAGACCCTGGTTAGTCCAAAGCAATCAGCAACAGCTCCACTGATTATAACTGAGCTCTAAAACTAGATTTTCCTGACAGGCTAGTACCTAACTAGGAGGGTGCTACACAAGCAGTAGAGGTAGTGGTGAGGTCAAAGTCCAGGTCAAGGTCAATCCCCTATGAGCAACAAAGGTACAAAGACAGCAGATAGGTGCTCAGGACATGAGCCAAGGTCAGTAGAATAGAGATAAGATTACCACAAAGCCAGGAGGCAAGTGGGGTCAAACAAAGAACAGTAGAAATGCAGGTCAGGTCATGGGTCATAGGATCTGATGACCAATCAGCAACTTCTCCTCAGTTTGCTGTGATTTAAATAGTGCGATGCCAAATCCATCATCAAACACGCAACACGCTCATCAACTATGCTATATACATATATATACATTGTTTTCTTTTTTGTGCTTCTGCCATTGATTTATACAGGTTAACTGGTGGCATCTATACCTATCACTCCCAGCAGAGAAAAAATGACTATATTGTATGCGAGACGGTCATTTGAAGCCATATGCATTAAGCTGTAAATGCAAGAACATGCTGGGATTAAAAACGGAGCTAGACGACTTGAAAAATAATGTTACGAACATGTAATCATCTAAGAGCGTGTAAATGGAAGCACTTTAGGGTATTTACCTTTTTTACTCAGGATCCCTTTGTTGGCTTTCTGTCAGCAAGATCCTGCACAGATTTCAATATTTTATTACACCTGTGTGCATGAGCCACAAGATGGCATCATTCTCATGGAACGCTCCGCTAAGCCCACATAGCAAGGATAACTTGCCACAAATTCGTGGGCCCTGTTGAATTGTAAGTCATGTTAACTTGCTGAACATTTTCACTGACAAATTGTACACTTTCAGAGCACTTGAAGCACAAGTTCTAGTTGACACTTTTCCAATTTGTAGCAAATTTTCGTGGCAAGTCTCTAGCAAGAGCAAAGTTGCAGTGCTGAGTCTACAGCAAGAGCTCTGCGAGTCTACAACATGAAAATTCAGCCACAGTGACCCCCTGTGGTGGGATGACTATTGCACAACATAACTGAACCAGAACATGCAGCAGGTTTGCAGAATATTTGCAAAGAAAGTTGATCTGGAGTCATGCGATGTGGACTTGCTGCAATTGTGCAACAAACTTGTAAAGCCTGGCAAGTCTAGCAATAGCTTAGCAAGTCATTTTCAAACTTGTAGCTCAATTGCTCAATTGCTTGCTATCTGGGAGGCAAACCTAGACCCAGGCATTTAAAAGGATTTTTTTTAGTGATAAAATAAACGTTTTTTTAGTAGACCTGTTTCTGTTTGCTGTAACAATTTTGCAATTCATTTATGCACTGATAGGTGCATTTTAAAAAGCATAAACAATTTTAACAAACTATCCTAAATAACTCAGTAAAACATGCTTTGTCATATAAATTGAATAGTGCACAGCACTTTAGAGAGATCATGTGGAGGTAAATGAAATTCTCTGTAAGAGTGATGTGTGATTTCTAGACAGTAAACATTTATAGGGCAATATGTTAATTGCCTGTAAGAAAAGGAAATCAGCATGCACCCTGGGAGACTGTATAAAGTCAATGATTGGCAGCTCTTTATTGCTGGCAGCGCTACAATCTGTCAGCGGAAATTAAAAGCAGGTAGTGGAGTAATAGAAGCTTCTAGGAAAACACTAGAAAACAAGCACTGGCTTACTGCTGTATTACTGAGTCCCAACAATTCTAAAAAGTTTACAATGGAGGATAAGGTGTGAGGGGGCGCTCATGAGGACCATATGGTCCAATAGAATGTGCAATAGTATTGATGTATTCCTATAAACCAATACCTCTATATTCATAATAAAGTGCAACGTGCCATACTGAAATAAATACAATCCATATACTTAATAATTGTAAACAAATAAAGTGAGAAAATTAACCACTTGCTTACCGGGCACCTAAACCCCCCTCCTGCCCAGACCAATTTTCAGCTTTTAGCGCTGTCACTCTTTGAATGACAATTGCGCGGTCATACAACACTGTACCATTTTTATCATTTTTTTCCCCCCACAAATAAAGCTTTCTTTTGGTGGTATTATGATCACCTCTGGGATTTTTATTTTTTGTTAAAAAAATTTAAAAAGGCAGAAATTAAAAAAAAAAAAAATACAAAAAACGTTTTATAATTTGTTAATACATTTTGCAAACAGGTATTTTTTTCTCCTTCATTGATGTACGCTGATGAGGCTGCACTGATGGGCACTGATAGGCTGCATTGATGGGCACTGATAAGGTGGCACTGATGGACACTAATAGGTAGCACTAATGGGCACTAATAGGCACTGATTGGCACCACTGATTGGCACCACTGGTGGACACTGATGAGGTGGCACTGTTGGGCACTGATAGGTGGCATTGGGAGGTGGCACTGATGGGTGGCACTAATGGGCGGCACTGACAGGCATTGATAGGTGGCACTGAAGGGCACTAATAGGTGGCACTGATAGCTGGCAGTGATGGGCACTGATGGGTGGCAGTGATGGGCACTAATCGGCACTGGTAGGTGACACTGATAGGCGGCACTTCTAGGTGGCACTGATGAGGCACTGATTGACACCACTGGTGGGCATTGATAGGTGGCACTCGTGGGCATTGATAGGTGGCATTGATTGCTGACACTTATGCACTGGTGGGCACTGATTTGTGGCACTGTGGGCACTGGCAGGTGGTACTGGTGGGCACAGATGAGGTGGCTTTGCCTCTTCCTCTTCAGGACCGATGTCCCTTGCATAGAACCGGGTAATCAGCGTGTCTAATTGACTTGGTGATCACAGCGCGCGGCGCACGCATCCTGCCGGGGGCGCGCAGGGAGCGTGCAAAGGGGAGGACCTCTATTGACGGCCCCCCGGCAAAGCAGATCCGCACTGTAGCCGTCATTCGGCTATAGTGCGGATCTGAAGGGGTTAATGAAGAATTAATGACAAAAGTCCTAGTGTGTATGACTCTTATGTGCAGGTTATCTTCTAAATGGCATCAATAGTGAACAGTCCATCACCAACTGGAAATAATACACCCAATGTGCTCCATATGTGGGTTCAGCTTACCAGATAGAAGTGACCTCTTTAATTAAAAAGCAGGTCATGTAAAGCTTATAGCAAGGTAAACTTGCTCAATGAAGGAGACTGTTGAGGCAAAAATCCCTCCTCTGCAAGACCATGGATGGGATATGTGAGAAAAAATATAAAAGGGAAACCAATAGTGTAATCCTGTTTATTTAAAACTTTAAGGCCCCTTTCACACTTGTGTGACTTCAAAGTCATGCGATTTTACCGTGATTTTACTGCGATTTTGCCGCGATTTGGGAGCAGTACTACTTTGTACGACTTTGCCACAACTTTGGCATTAACCATTCTCAGCTTGTGCTTACAAAGTCGTACTGATATAGTGTCTATATTATTCAGGTACGATTTGCATGCTACTTGAGGGTTTAACATTGAGGTCTATGGAGTACAACTCGCATGGAAGTTGGACCAAAGTAGTGCAGTCGTTCCAATATGAATGGTAGTCATTGAAAATCATGGAGAATGACTTGTCATACGATTTTGCAGTACAAAATCGTGGGACAAGTCATATAAGTGTGAAAGGGGCCTAAATAAAAAACAAAGCCAAGTGGCTGCTTCCATATATCGTGCCTTGGCCCGGCACTGAGGCTACTCGCATGTGTCTGGATCTAATGGTGCCTCCCAGCTCGCACTCGCTGCTGGCGTGCGTTCCACCATCCAGCACGTTCAACAGAAGGGATCGGAAGTGACGTGACCAAGAATAATGTAACAGAGACATAAATATAAGGGAAACATGAATACTTTTTCTAACACTGAGACACAGAATTTACAATAGCTGCAATATGCAGAGTTCATTCACAACAGCCCAGGTAGGAAGGATAACTTGCCACAAATTTGTGGCAGTGTTGAATTGTAAGTCTGTTAACTTGCTGCACATTTTTACTGGCAAGTTTTATAGGGCGTACACACGGTCAGACTTTGTTCGGACATTCCGACAACAAAATCCTAGGATTTTTTCCGACGGATGTTGGCTCAAACTTGTCTTGCATACACACGGTCACACAAAGTTGTCGGAAAATCCGATCGTTCTAAACGCGGTGACGTAAAACACGTACGTCGGGACTATAAACGGGGCAGTGGCCAATAGCTTTCATCTCTTTATTTATTCTGAGCATGCGTGGCACTTTGTCCGTCGGATTTGTGTACACACGATCGGAATTTCCGACAACGGATTTTGTTGTCGGAAAATTTTATCTCCTGCTCTCCAACTTTGTGTGTCGGAAAATCCGATGGAAAATGTCCCATGGAGCCCACACACGGTCGGAATTTCCGACAACAAGCTCCGATCGGACATTTTCCATCGGAAAATCCAACCGTGTGTACGGGCCATTACACTTGCAGAGCGCTTGAAGCACAAGTTCTAGTTGACACTTTTCCAATTTGTAGCAAATTTGCACGGCAAGTCTCTAGCAAGAGCAAAGTTGCCGTGCTGAATCTACAGCAAGAGCTCTGCAAATCTACAGCATGACAATTCAGCCACAGTGACCCCCTGTGGTGGGATGACTATTGCACAACATTACTTAACCAGAACTTGTAGGAAACTTGCTGAATCTTTGCAAAGAAAGTTGATCTGGACTTGCTGCAATTGTGCAACAAATGTGTGAAGCCTGGCAAGTCTAGCAATAGCTTAGCAATTCATTTTCAATTGCTTTCTATGTGGGAGTGCAATGTAGGGCAAGGTTTAGATACGCAGCAACAGAGGCATTTGGCAGGAGATGACGCCTCCTCTGTGCTTTTTTTTAACCCCATTAATGCCGCAGTTGTAGCACATCCTAGTATGCTAGAATGGGTCAAGTTTGATGACAGTACTGCTCACTGAACATGACAGGGGGGACATATTTGCCACGCAAAGCATCATGACCATGCATGTGAACACCCCTGTTCACTGCCTTTCAAACTTTAACATGTTACTAAACCCACAACAGTAAAATCAGTCTGTATATGCAGTAAAGCATTTATACCAATATAATGCTGCGCTATCCAAATGTAATCAAATGATAATCATACTAAATCCTAATATGACTGCAGTTAAATAGTGGTGGTGAGATATTCCATTCCTATGTAAAAAATTAAGTCAACATAATAATGCAATCTTATACGATTAAAAATTGCGATCATAAACACTTAAAAATTGCAATCCTATGCAATACTCCCAATGACAACCTGTGTAGCATACACACCTCTATTCCCCCTGAGGAAGATACATTATTTCCCGTTATCGACACATGTTGGGGAGGGGATAGGACGGTTTGTGAGACAGTGGAGTGTTCTCAGAGCGGGAGAGGACACACCAGTACAGCGTCTTTGTATTTGTTTGGCTTGATACAGAGTGGTGTGATCATGGCACCTATTAAATGTGAGTACCCTAATATAGGGAATATTGTCATTTTAAATAAAACTTTTAAAACAGTAATACACTATCCAGTTTCCTCTGTTTTCCATATGAATATTGCTGCAAGCAACCATCCAAGGATCTAAATGCTGACCATAAACCCAGAGGTGGTTTAAAAGCGTGTTTTGACCGAGCTTAGGTGCAAGGTCACACGCTCTAAGGTGAGCGCATACACCAAAGGGGGAGCACAGGAGTGGACACGAGCACTTTACTGTTATATCATCTGTTTTATCAACCTGTGTAGCATACACACCTCTATTCCCCCTGAGGAAGATAATATTAGGATTTAGTATGATTATCATTTGATTACATTTGGATAGCGCAGCATTATATTGGCATGAATTTTTATGTGGCACGAATATAGGAAACATGATCAATGCTAGCAGCTGTCCTTTAATCATCTCTAATTATCATTTGGATTTTCACATGGTAGCTCGCAAGACTTTGTTTGTTTTGTAGATCATGCAGTAAAGCATGCTTGTTATACTCACTGTGGAACCTAAGGGGTTAATCCTCTGCATTGTGTAAAAAGTCTGTTTGATCCTGTCTTCTCTGATCCTCCACTTCTTTCTTTGTCTCCTAAACATGTCTGGATAAGACAGAGTTACTGGAGTCAGGCTGCACATGCTCAGTTTGATGTGTATTGCTAGAGAGTTTTTTTTTTTCTTGGGAGGGTACATGTGATCAGCACACGGCCAATCAGCAGCACTGTCCAGACAGGGGGTCAGGGGTCCTGCATCCTGATAGGACAGGCAGTGCAGTATGAAAACTCCTCCTCTAAGCCTTAACCAGGCACTGATAGAAGTCACAAGACTGCTATATACTACTGATGAGAAAAAGTATTTAGCGGTTTATATTTACTAAAATAATTGCATTTCCATGTTCTGTGTACTGTGGGAGACCAGATATAGTGAATGCAAGGTCCTGGGTTTAGTAACACTTTAAGTATAAGTAAAGACAATATTTTTATGTAGTTTTGGATAGAGTGAAGAGGGATTAGAACATTTGTTTCTTTTGCTGTCTGTGTCCCTGTTAGGGAGATTCACCCTCTCTATTTGTCATGTTTATTGTTATCACCGAAAGAGAAAGAAAATCACTTTGGGTTGTCACTGGAACAGGAATAGAGGGTAAATACTCCAATGGGGACACAAGCTCTGTTGACCCTGCTGACAACCAGGGATTCCTTCACTTTGCAGAGAGTCACCGCCGCCCCATCTGTGCCCACTGTGCCCACCAGTACCACCTGCCAGTGCAAATCAGTGCCACCTACCAGTGCCCACCAGTGCCACCTATCAATGCCCACTAGTGCCACCTATTAGGGCTGATCAGTGTTGCCAATCAGTGCCCATCAGTGTCTCATTATCAGTGCTGCCTATCAGTTGCCACCTACCAGTGCCTATCAGTGCCCACCAGTGACACTTATCAGTGCCCATCAGTGCCACCTATCAGTGCTACCTATCAGTGCCACCTATCAGTGCCCATCAGTGCTGCCCATCAGTGGCACCTATCAATGCCACCTATCAGTGCCCACCAGTGTCGCATCATCAGTTCCCATAAGTGCCACCTTATCTGTGCCCATCAGTGCCGCCTTATCTGTGCCTATCAGTGCACCCTATCAGTGCCCATTAGTGCAGCCTCATCAGCGCACATCAGTTAAGGAGAAAAATTACCTGTTGGCAAAATGTTATAAAAAACTATGGAAAATGTTATGTTTTCTTTTCAAAATTTTAGGTCTTTTTTTTATTTGTTTAGCAAAAAATAAAAACCCCAGTAGTGATTAAATACCACCAAAAGAAAGTTCTATTTGTGTGAAAAAAATGATAGAAATGTCATATGTGTACAGTGTTGTATGACCGAGTAATTGTCATTCAAAATGTGACAGCGCTGAAAGATGAAAATTGGCCTGGGCAGGAAGGGGGTGTAAGTGCCCCCGTAGGCAAGTGGTTAATGATAGGGTTTAGGTCTACTTTAATGTTTACATTGTTATTGTTTAAAGCCATACTCAAGGCAAATTGCTAGATGCACAGAAGAAATACAGATATGAGAGCCGTGTCCTGCCAAAGCATTTGTCTTTCTGTCCATCCAGTCCTTAGATGTACTCAGCTCTACCCCACAGCACAGCTCTGTCTAGCGGGGGGGAGGGACTGATCATTCTCTGCTACAGGTTTACCTTTAACTTATGGTGCCACTCCCACCTGCACCCTGTACATAGACTGTGAGAGGAGAAGTACACTGGTGAGCTCACCTCCATCCCTCTGCTCTTTCCTCCTATCAGCATAGCCTTTGGAATGCATCACACATGACTGGCTCATTGTACCATCCCCCCCCCCGAGCTCTGCCTAACAGGCATTGCAAGAGGCTGATACCATGTAGAACTCAGGAGCTTACCCTGCTGTCATTTAGAGAAATTCCTTTTATTGAAGTATAGCTGTTTAGGGTCGGAGATTGTGCTGGACTGACTCAATCAGTAGAGGGTCTGGGAATGGGTAATGGTGGGGGTGGGTTGGGAGAGTTCATGCATGATAATTACGACCCCCCCCCTTGGCAGAAGGGTGGCGGTGAGCCCTTTGAGCGGACTTGGGCTGCTACCTCCGGGTACAGCCTTAAGGTCGTTTCCACATATACTTGTAGGGGTAGGTAAAATGAGTGCCCTATGTCCAAAGAGAAGTAAAATAGAGGTGAAGATGTGATCGTTTTATTGAAAGTAGCGAAAATTGATTGAGCCAACGCGTTTCGGGGGAACAGAGACTCCCCCTTTTTCAGGGCTGTTGTTGTGTGCCGATGGTGAATGAAGATATATCTCAGACTAGTATGTCTGACGCCAAAATCAAAAAAAGTTTTCTGTTTCCTCTTGCAGTGGCAGTATATATCCCCTGAAATGCATTGGCTCGATCATTTGTCTCTACTTACAGTAAAACAACCATATATTCACCTCTATTTGGCTTCTCATTGGACATTGGGCGCTCCTTTTACCTACCCCAACTTTTATTGAAGTATTACAAATTACAGAACTACATTGATTTGTCTTTAATATCTGCCTGAATTTTAGCTTTAAATCAAAACTCCTAACCTGCATGCCTGTTCCAACTTTCCAAATCAGTAACTAAGAGAGCACTAAATGCACTGGGTTGGCATAGCAGCAGGAAATTAGCACTGGAAGGACAAGAATGGAGCACCAACACCCCAAATCATGTTAATTTCATTAACTGCCTGCCGACCAGCCGCAGTCATTATACTGTGGCAGGTTGGCACGGCTGCGCAAACCACCGGAGGTGTATGTTGGTCACTTTAAGAGCTATAGGGGGTGCGACGCTAGAGCCGATGCGCATGGCTGGCGGCCGCGATGTCTGATGGCGACCCGTGATCGCTCCTCAGAGAGCCAGAACAGGGATCTGTCAATGTAAACAGACAGATCCCTGTTCTGTCAGGGAAGTAATGAGAGATCGTCTGTCAGGAAGATCCTGCCAGCAACAGACGATCCAGACCTGCTGGTGCTCGATTGCGGGTGCCAATGCGCATGCACACATGGGAACACACGTGCACATGCCCAATAGTGCCAGGCGGGCTATTTAAACCTGACTGACACATGTGAACTTTGTTGTCTGCTCTACAGCGTTCCGTGTGTTCCTTGCTTATCTGAAATCTGTTCCTGTGTTTATCCGGCTTGCCTGTGACCATCCCTGCTATCCGCCTGCATCTGACCTCCGGCCTGTCTGCCTGCTCCTCTGATCCTTCTGCTGCCCGCATGATAACCAACCCAGCTTGCCTGACTTCCCTAAAGTCCTGGTCCAGCTTGTTCCTGGTTCCAGTTCGCTGATCCAGTTCCTGTCTGCTGTACCTGCCTACCCATCCTGCCTGCTTCGGGTACCAGCCTGCTGTGCCAGTTCCTGCCTTCTACCTTCTGCAAGGAATCTCTTGAACCTCTACTGTTGATCCTGCCAGGCACTTGTACCACTCCCCACTCCTGTGCTTCCTGTTTATCCTATCAGGGGCCTCGAGTCGGAGGCGTAAGAGAGGCCATCGTCTGCAATTCAGGTTCACCTACTAGGTACATAACATCGTGTGTTCTTAGTGATCAGGAACAGCGATCTCTCTCCTCCTCCAATCAGTCCCATCCCCCCCACAGTTAGAAACACCTCCCTAGGGAACATTTAACCCCTTGATTGCCCCCTAGTGTTAACCCCTTGCCTGCCAGTGACATTTATACAGTAATCAGTGGCTATTTATAGCACCGATCGCTGTATAAATGTCATTGGTCCCAAAAAAGTGTCAAAAGTGTCCGATCTGTCCGCCGCAATGTTGCAGTCTCGCTAAAAATTGCAGATCATCGCCATTACTAGTAAAAAAAAAAAAAATTAATAATAAAAATGCCATAAATGTATCCCCTATTTTGTAGATGCTATAACTTTTGCGCAAACCAATTAATATACACTTATTGTGATTTTTTGTTACCAAAAATATGTAGAAGAATACACATTGCCCTAAACTGATAAAGAAATGTGTTTTTTTTTTTGGGGGGGGGATATTTATCATAGAAAACAGTAAAAAAATATTGTTTTTTTTTTTTTTCAAAATTGTCTCTCTTTTTCTGTTTATAGCGCAAAAAATAAAAACCGAAGAGGTGATCAAATACCACCAAAAGAAAGCTCTATTTGTGGGGAAAAAAAAGGACATAAATGTTGTTTGTGTACAGCATCGCACGACCACGCAATTGTCAGTTAAAAGGATGCAGTGCCGTATCACAAAAAATGGCCGGGTCATTAAGGGGGTAAATCTTTCTGGGGCTGAAGTGGTTAAAACAGTCCAATGTAATCCGACTGTCTTTCCAACGCATTCCTGAGGCCAAAACAGCACCCCATTTATCAGGCCTAAACTATGTACACATACCAATAAGCCCATGAAAAGTAACAATTTTAAATAAAAAAGTATGATAAAAAAAAACAAAACATGGTAATAAAAAAAATGTAAAATAATATACCTGCGGTAATTGACAAGAAAGTTTCTCATAATATCTGATAACTGTGGCCTTCAAAGGACATCTGAAAACAATTCATAAATATAGCGAAAGAAAGAGATTATATTAAAAGAAGAATCTAAGATGAGTGTGGGAATGCCGATATAAATGGCAGCATATGTTTTATAAATTGTATATATTGAAATACCGTATATATATATATCTGTCTATCTATCTATCTATCTATCTATCTATCTATCTATCTATCTATCTATCTATCTATCTATCTATCTATCTATCTATCTATGTCTATCTATCTGTCTATCTGTCTGTCTGTCTGTCTGTCTGTCTGTCTGTCTATCTATCTGTCTGTCTGTCTGTCTGTCTATCTATCTAGATAAATATATCTATCTAGATAGATATACTGTATATATCTATATAGATATATATATCTATATATAGATATATATATATATTGAATATATTGAAAAAACATTTATATATATATAAAAATGCAGCACAGTGGTTAAGTGGTTAGCACTTCCACCTGGCAGCACTGGGGTCTTTGGTTCAAATTCCCACCACAACACTACCAGCCCAGAGTTTGCATGTTCTCCCTGTGCCTGTGTGTGTGTTTCCTCCGGGTACTCTGGTTTCCTCCCACACTCCAGAGACATGCTGGTAGGCTAATTGGCTCCTGTCTAAATTGGCCCTAGTATGCAGGGCCGGACTGGGAATGAAAACCAGCCCTGGAAAAAATGTCATACCAGCCCCATAGCATTAATATACCCACCCAACAGCATAACGTTATTATTTTCTTGTTCATAAAATGGAAAACCATGCATTTTAAAGCACATTTGAAGAGTGCATTATATATAGATAAGACACATATAAAAGCCCACCTCCTTTTTATAGGGCACACAGTGTATAGGGACGTATAATGTAAAACATGATGGTATTTCCCCACCCAGGGGAAATACAACTGGGCAGTGGCGGTGCGTCCATTGCAATCGTCAATCTTCAATAGATATATTCATGCAACTCAACTTTTGGGTACAGTGGCTGAATTTGATAGTAGAGTGGCTGCGTTTAATTGGCACAGAGGTGGCAATTGATGGGTACAGTGGCTGCGTTTGATGGTACAGTGGCTGCGTTTGATGGCACAGTGGCTGCGTTTGATGGCACAGTGGCTGCATTTGATGGCACAGTGGCTGCGTTTGATGGCACAGTGGCTGCGTTTGATGGGCACAGTGGCTGCGTTTGATGGGCACAGTGGTGGCAATTTATGGGTACAGTGGCTGCGCTTGATGGCACAGTGGCTGCGTTTAATGGGCACAGAGGTGGGAATTGATGGGTACAGTGGCTGCGTTTGATGGTACAGTGGCTGCGTTTGATGGCACAGTGGCTGCGTTTGATGGGCACAGTGACAGCGTTTAATGGGCACAGTAGCTGCACTTGATGGCAGTGGCTGCGTTTGATGGGCACAGTGGTGGCAGTTTATGGGTTCAGTGGCTGCATTTGATGGGCACAGTGGTGGCAGTTTATGGGTTCAGTGGCTGCATTTGATGGGCACAGTGGTGGGGAAATAAAAGTAAAGATTTGTGCTTATACAATATATAATTAGCAAGCAGCACTCATAAGACTAATATATATAGTTTCTGTATACAGCTTTTGCACTTGAATAAAACATGAACTTCTACACCTCCCTGAAGACCAAACTGCAGACAAATGTGACTGCCACAAAAAGGAGAGAAAGAGGGGAAGAGAGAGAGAGAGAGAGAGGAGGGGGAGAGAGAGAGAGAGAGAGAGGAGGGAGAGAGAGAGAGAGAGGAGGGGGAGAGAGAGAGAGAGAGAGAGAGAGAGAGAGGAGGGAGAGAGAGAGGGAGAGGAGGGGGAGAGAGAGAGAGAGAGAGAGAGAGAGAGAGAGAGAGAGAGGAGGGAGAGAGAGAGAGAGGGAGAGGAGGGGGAGAGAGAGAGAGAGAGAGGAGGGAGAGAGGAGGGAGAGAGAGAGAGGGAGAGGAGGGGGAGAGAGAGAGAGGAGGGAGAAAGAGAGAGGGAGAGAGAGAGAGAGAGAGAGAGAGAGGGAGAGAGAGAGAGAGAGGGAGGGAGAGAGAGAGAGAGAGAGATTTTAAGTACCTTAATTCTTCTGCTGCCTGGGCGGCCGTTAACTTCTCCTATTCTCCGTGCAGATTAGTGGGCGGTGCTGTCGGTGCTGGCGCCGCACGGGAAATCAAGCAGCACAGCGTTCTCCTGCTCCTCCCCTCAGGCACACACACACACAGAGGCATATCACTCTGCAGTTTAGTGGGCAGCGCCGGATCGGAGGAGGAGGCACACACACACATTGCATAGTGCAGCGGCCGCCGCTGCTCTTTATTTCGCTGACACAGCCAGCAAAGCTCTGAGCCAAAAGCGGCCCCACGGCACTAAGTGCAGACAGCCTACCGGGCAATTTCCCGGTATCCCGGTAGGCCAGTCCGGCACTGCTAGTATGTGTATGTGAGTTAGGGGCCTTAGATTGTAAGCTCCCTAACCACTTAAGGACGGGAAGATTTTCCCCCTTAATGACCAAGCCATTTTTTGCGATACGGCACTGCATCGCTTTAACTGACAATTGCGCCGTCATGCGACGTTGTACCCAAACAAAATTGACGTCCCTTTTCACCCACAAATAGAGCTTTCTTTTGGTGGTATTTAATCACCTCTGCGGTTTTTATTTTTTGCACTATAAACAAAAAAAGAGCGACAATTTTGAAAAATAAACAATATTTTTTACTTTTTGCTATCATAAATATCCACCCAAAAAATAAAAAAAAATAAAATGTCTTCCTCAGTTTAGGCTAATATGTATTCTACATATTTTTGGTGAAAAAAAATAGCAATAAGCTTATATTGAATGTTTTGAGCAAAAGTTATTTCGTCTACAAAATAGGGGATAGATTTATGGCATTTTTAATATTTATTTATTTTTTACTAGTAATGGCGGTGATCAGTGATTTTTAGCGGGACTGCGACATTGCGGAGGACACATCGGACACTTTTGCCACTTTTTTGGGACCAGTGACATCTATACAGCGATCAGTGCTATAAAAATGCATTGATTACTGTATAACTGTCACTTACAGGGAAGGGGTTAAAGCTAGGGAGTGATCAAGGGGTTATATGTGTTCCCTGGGAGGTGTTTCTAATTGTGGGGGGAGGGGACTGACTGGAGGAGGAGAGAGATTGCTGTTCCTAATCACTAGGAACAGACGATCACTCTCTACTCCCGTAACAGAATGGGGATCTGTTTGTTTACATTGACAGATCCCCGTTCTGCCTCTCTGTGGAGCAATCGCAGGCGGTCGGCGGACATCGCGGCCGCTGGCCACGCGCATCAGTTCCCCTGCCGTGCAGCGCGCACGTGTGCGCCCCTGCTATAGCTGTTTAAAGGGCCGACGTACAGCTACTGCGATTTGCGGGAACGAGCCGACTTGCCGCAGTATAATGATGGCGGCTGGTCGGCAAGCAGTTAAGGGCAGGGATTGATGTGAATGTATATTATATATGTAAAGTGCTGTGTAAATTGATGGTGCTGTATAAGTACCTGTAATAAATCATATAATAAAACTGTAATATATCGCAGTGGTAATTGACAAGAAAGTATCTCTTAACTCTGGCCTTCAGAGAACAATTCATAATTTCAGTGAAAGAAATCTATAATACATATAAACAAAAAATAAAAATTATGATAAAGTCTAATAGATCTAAGAATAACTAGCTTTTATAAGAGATGATAATAAAAGAAGAATCTAAGATTGATGAGAGAATACTGGTGAAAAATGACACCATTTGTATTATTAATTGTATATACTAAAAATAACATTTTTTAAATATATATAAAACCTATAATAAAACTATAAGTATCTCATAAGATCTCCTATTTCTGGTCTTCAAAGAATATTTGAATACAATTTATAAATATAGTGAAATAAATCTATAATACATATAAACAAAAAATGATATTAAAATCTAATGGATCTAAGAATAAGAAGTCTTTTTATAAGACAATATTAAAAGAAGAATCTAAAATGAATGTGGGAATGCCAGTATAAATGGCAGCATAGGTATTACTAATTTCACATAATATTCTGCCATTTATCCTGGGCACAGCACTCCAATTATGGGTCCTGGGCGGACATTATATTTCACCTATATTTGGATTGTGATCTCTTTATGGGGGATGATTTTGGTTTACGATTGGTGTACTCAGCGGTTCTCGCCCATACAGGGTAAGAGGTTCAAGGTAGTCTGATGAG